>NC_053433.1:113938812-114238812 GCF_007990345.1 Gossypium hirsutum | reverse complement strand
TTTGTCCGTAGATTCTGCTTCATCAAAATCATGTTTGGCAGAAGTTTCTGACATCATGGACCGCAAGGACACTCAAGGACATATTGTTCTTCCCATCTTTTACCATGTTGATCCTTCCAATGTGCGAAATATTGGTGGGAGCTTTAAGACATCCTTTGAAGACCATGAATTAAAGAGGCCAATTGATGAAGTGAAGCGATGGAAATCTGCTTTTGTTGAAGTCGGTAAATTAAAAGGTTGGCACATAATAGGAGGCAAATTCGACAGGTAACTATATTTTTCTCATCTTCTAATTTTATTTCACTTATATTTGTTTTAGCTCTCATATATAATTTTTATTACTTGCTAGACCTGAAACAGAGTACATCAAGGATATTGTTGAATATGTTATAAAAAAGTTAATGAATAATTATTTTAGAAATGCTTCTGAAGAATTGGTTGGAATAGATGATCAGAAAAAAATGATTTTGGGGCTAATTGAGCAAGAAGATACTCGCATAATAGGACTTTGGGGAATGGGTGGTATAGGCAAAACTACCCTTGCTGATGTTGTATACAAAGAAGTCTCTCAAAAGTTCGACGATAGTTGCTTTCTTCATAACGTTAGTCAGAAAATAGAGAAACAAGGGATGGAATCTTTACGAGATGATTTTCTTACAGAACTATTAAAGCAAGAAATTCATATACGCACCCCTTCAATTGGACAAGACTTTATCCAAGAGAGGTTGAACAACAAAAAAGTAATTGTTGTCCTTGATGATGTTAATGACTCAGACCTAATGAATGATTTGGGAGTTCAGTATTTTGGTGAAGGAAGTAAAATCATTATAACATCTAGAGATAAACAAGTACTTAAGAATGGAGAAGCAAATAAAATACATGAGGTACTGAAGTTAAACGAGAACGACTCTCTTCAACTTTTTTCTATATTTGCATTTAGACAGTTGAATCCTGCTGTTGATTTTCTAAATCTATCGTACAAGTTTGTACGGTAAGCCCAAGGGAGTCCACTTGCTCTTAAAGTTTTGGGTTCTAGATTGTATACAAAGTCTAAAAGAGATTGGGAAAGTGAGGTGGATAAATTAAAGGAATACGCCCAACCAAAAAATTCACAGATTTTGAAGAGAAGCTTTGATGGGTTAGATGAACTAGAGAAGAATGTATTTCTTGACATAGCATGCTTCTTTAAAAACGAATCAAAGGAAGATGCAGAAGAAATTCTAAGTCGCTGTTATAGAGGTGCAGTGTCTGGAATAAGCAACTTACTTGATAAGTGCTTAATTGATATCATAACTGATATTCCATTTTTTAGCATAGACTACTGTGAATGTGTTTCAATGCACGACATGCTTGAAGAGATGGGGAAGGATATTGTTCGTCAAGAGGCTAAAGAACTTTGGAAGCACAGTAGATTATGGAATCCTAAAGATGTGTATCAAGTGCTCAGATATAATAAAGTAAGCATTAATTGCATTTACATTCTTTATATTTTTCATATTTTTGTGTGATTTTAATCAAAAGGGTAAAAATAAAAATAATTATGTGTAGTCACATGTTAACAAGTTTAATTATTTGTAATTAGTTCATAAAACATTGTTTTACTCATGTATTAAGGTATAATGAAATAAAATAAAACTATTTTATATCTAAATTTCCTCTAATAAAAAGGATGTGTGCCTAATTAGTCTAAGCTTTCCTTAATATAGTTACTTTTTTTAATGAGTGATATATTGGGATGATCTTAAATTTCTCTTTTACTAATACTTGATAAATTGGTTTTTGTTATTAGGGGACTGATTTAATTCAAGGATTAAAGTTAGACATGTCTCAAATTGATAATCTAAAGTTATGTCCTACTGCTTTTGACAACATGTACAATCTTAGAGTTATTCTTTTCTACTTTGCTGGGAGATTTTGGAAGAAGTGTTCGGAAAAGAAGCTTCTTGCCGACCAAAATGATAGTGTATCTCTTCCTGACGAGTTAAGGTATCTTTTTTGGGATTATTATCCCTTCAAATCTTTATCAAGTTTTAATCCAATCAATCTTGTTGTGTTGAAATTACCACATAGCGATATGGAATTTCTTTGGAATGAAGACGGTTATCAGGTATACTTTCCTACTTTCTTCATCTAATATTTAAAAATATTTATATTTATAATTGATATGTCAGTGAATAATAGGATGGAGTCTTATTAAAAGCTTTTAAAAAAATATTTTTTAATTTTTCTTTCACTTCTGATACAATCCAAAATAAGTTGACAATGCTATGAAGTAATGTAGCTATTTTATATTTTGATTGCGCAGAATCTTGTTAACTTGAGGGAGATTGACCTTACTCAATGCAAGAATTTAAGGAAGATCCCTAATTTATTAAGTGCCGTCAACCTTAAAAGCCTTTGCTGCAATGGGTGCGAAAGTTTGGTCGAACACCCTTGTCTCGATCATTTGGCATATCTTAAAACGCTTGAACTTGAGGGATGTCATAATCTCAAGAAGTTTCCCGAGGTCCCAAATCACTTTTCTATTTTAGAATTAGATGAAACTGGAATCGAAGAAGTGCCTGATTCAGTTGAGCATCTCACTAGTCTTGAACAGTTGTGCTTGAGAAAGTCAGGGGTGAAAAAGGTATCGAGCAATATTTCAAAGTTGGGATTCCTTCGTTCTCTGTATCTTAGTCATTGCCCTATCACCGAATTCCCAAAACACCCATCAGAATTATACTTATCTGAGACTCAAACCGAATTCCCAGGAAACTCAATCCTTGAGTTTAAAAGCCTTGAATTTATGCATATAGATCATTGCAACAACCTTAAATTTCTCTCAGACCTTCCACCATATCTAAGGTACTTGGTTGCACATGACTGCACATCATTAGAAAAAGTATCGTTCACAAACCAAAATCTATATGAACTCGAATCTTCAGAAGATAGTCATGAATTTTTCATGTTATTCTCTAATTGCTTCAACTTGAATCAAGATTCAATTAATAACATTGAGGCAAATGCGATGATCAAAATTGGATCCGTACTAAAGAAATGGGAAAAGGAATCTGATTGTGATCCACCAATTCTTGTTTGTTGTTTCCCGGGAAACGAAATTTCGGCAAATACGTTCGAGTATCAGAGCATGAGTTCTTCATTAATTTTGGGACTATCCCCAAATGGGTGTAGTGGGAGAAGATACTTGGTTTTTGTCATCTGCCTTGTTGCCGATTTCGCACATGGTCATAAATATGAAGATATTATATGAAATTGTGAATGCCAATTGACGGCCACTGGTGGTCATTATGAGAAGTTCAAAAGTGAGTGGTATTGCAGTCCAGAATTTGAGTTAGTGCAGTACATTGGTGATCATGTGTTCATTTTGTTCAGTGGTGCTATGGTTAAAAATGACAAGGGTTACCTGGAGGCATCATTTGAATTCCACATTAAAAAGTTGGACTTAAGCGGCGAAGAAGAACCTATCAAGGTGGAGAAATGTGGTGTTCATGCGTCTTATGTTGCATAAGTAAGTGAGTTTCATTTCACTTTGTGATATTACCATATTTTTTCTTCCAAATGTTAACACTAAAATTTTAACTTATGAATTGCTTATGACAGAAAATGAAGTGCTTTATAACCAGGATGACATCTTGCTTGCTCTGCTTTATAAATTGTTTGTCATTTAGAAAGTGCTTTAGAGTGACTGCTGTTTGTTGTGGCTCACCCAAATTGTTTATTTTTTGAATGTTGGTTTTGTAGTTTATATATAAGATTTGTGATTGTTCCACGTAATCATTTTATATCTAAAATTCAAATTTAAGTGTCTATTAAGCTTGCAATGTATCCTACCAATTAATTTTCCATGTCAGCTGTCATATTACCCAGTTAGAAATTTTAACTAGCTATATTTTAAGAATTTAAATAAAATTTTAATTGAATGCAATTTTTATTAAAAATTAATTGATTTTCTAAAATTATTTTACTAAGACTTTTTTATATTTGATTGCTCACAAACTATCATTCACCATTTTTTATTAAAGAATTAATTGATTTTCTAAAATTTTTTTACCAAGACTTTTTTACATTTGATTGCTCACAAACTTTCATTCACCTTACTTTATATATATATATATACACGATATTTAAATAGATGAGGTTAAGCATAAATAATTACTTACTCTATGCTTCTATCTTCCTTTCTATTTCACGCCCAATACCTTGGCAGGTTTGTAGATATGACATCTCGATTACCCAACTCCACTCTTAGGGTCAGTTCTGCATTGCTTTTCAAAAGCACTTCTGGCTCCAAAAGCACTTTTGGAAGAAAAGTTGTGCAGAACAAGCTGCTTTTGGCTGAAATTTTTAACTTTTCAGAAGTGCTTTTGAAAAACACTTCTGAAAAGGAGAAGTTAAAATTTTTAGCTCCCAAAAGCACTTTTAGTGCTCAATTACTTTTTCACCCCTCCAATAACAGAGTACTTCTCCTTTTTTTTCTTGGTACTTAATTACAAATGTGTTAAAATCATTAATTAAAAATAAAAAAATATTTTTTAAAATACTAATTACAAATATTTAATAGTTATATTTAAATATTTAAAATATAGTTTATATATTCTAATTAAATTTTATAAATAATTAATATTTATTGCTTAAAAATATTTAAAATTTATATTTTATATATTAAAATATTAACAAGAAATTATAATATATTTTTTTATATTCTTACTAAAATATAATAATACTAACTAATTTAAATATTATTTAAATGTATATTTGTTACTTGATAATAACATGTCTAAAATAGATATTTTATTTCTCAAAAGCACTTTTTGACAGCAATGCTAAACACTCAAATTTTAAACCAAATTTTTCAAAAGCACTTCTCAAAAGCACTTTTCCACACCACTTTTCAAAAGCACTTTTGAAAAGCATTGCCAAACTAGCCCTTAATCGATGATTGTTTTTATAAGACCAGATTGATGAATCGAATTAGTTAGATAAAAATCATTTAAGGAATCTGCCGAAACTATTTTTTTAAAAAACGGGGTCGACTTGATTTTTGAAAAGAAAACGAAAATTGGAAGTCGCCACTAATCCTTTTTTTGTTTATGTATGATCGGGGCACTTAGAAATTTGGTCATTTTAATAAAACAATTTGATTTACTATAACAACGATTTTGATCTACGAAATTTGAGAAAACGGGTTCGGGAGTCGGTTAGGTACAAGGAAGGATTAGCACCCTCATAACGCCCAAAATTGGTACCTAATTAATTAATTAACGTTTTAATGTCGAAATTTAAAAACTCAAAAATAATTTAGAATATGATCCCTTTTTTATGTTAATCTATACGAAGAATTTGCTTGAGTAAATCGAAATGGATTCTAAAGACCTTGTCCCGAAGTAATAAAATGCCACATCCAGTACGTTAGGACTCAACATTTCAGACCCTCGAGAATAAGTTGGTCTCTTGATTTTCAAAAATCACGTGTTTTAATTTTAAAATGTTATTGGGTCATTTTGATCAAACGAGAAAAATTGAAATCTAGTACGTTAGGGCACGATCTCTTGAATCCCCCAAAAACAGAATATTGCCTTTATTTTTAAAATTTTCTTTTTAAATAATTATCAAACGTAAACTAAAACGACATGGGCTTATTTGAAATGTGATTCAAAGATAACCGATTATATTTAAACATAGTTCATGGGGAATAATAATGCAATAATATAAAACAATTATACAAGTCAAGAATATATGATAAATAAATGATATGATAATACTAATGTACTATAATAGTCATAGTAATATTAACAAACAAATTACAATAATAATAAATGTGAATATGAATAAGTAAAGATGAAATAAATAAATAATAGTGAGGACAATAATAATAAAGTAATGAATAAATAAATATAAGGGAAAAGGTTTGAAAATATTGGAAGTAATGAACCAAATTAAAATAAATAATATGTAAAGCACAATTTGTAATAAAACATATATAATAATATGACAATAATAATAACAATAGTAATAAATAAATAAATAATGATAATAAAAATAATAGTAAAGAAAATAAAGATAAAAGTAGTAATAATAATAATAATAATAATAATAATAATAATAAAAGTAATAATAATATGTTAAGTTATAATTGTAACGCCCCAATTTTCGGGAATCCTGTGAATGTTGGCATAGGTTTAATTATGTTAGTGGGCCTCTAGAAAGCCCAAACTTAAGATAGAACTCGACAATTTTAGTTAATTTTTGTTTCATAACAAAAAGGGGGTGAAATTATGAAAAAGAACCTATGTGAAAATGTTTGAAAATGCTATAGGCTAATTTGTAGTGGCCAAATAAATAGTAGTGTAAAATAGGAGGATTTGCATGTCAAATTCCCCACTTTTAATGTAATGGCCAGCCAAGGTGATGGATAGTTGATAATGTATGCATTTTAGGATTTTAATAGTTAATGAATGATGGGCATTAACATTTTAATAGTTAATGGATGATGGGCATGATAAGCATTATGGGCATATTTTTATTGGAATTATGGCATGAGTATGGCACAAATATTAGTATATCATTTATGTGTCCTAAAATGTTGAGTGATAAGAATAACAAAAGGAAGTAAAGGAAGGTTGTTGTTCATTCTTTGTTCTTCATAGCTGAATTTGAGAGAGAGAGCAAATAGGGGAGGAAACCCTTGAATATTCGGTCACTAGGAGGGGGAAAAATTGAAGGTAAGTTCTTGGTACTTTGCTTCTATCTTGATGTTCATGAGTTCTTCTTGATTCTACCCTAACTCATGAAGCATATTTTAGTTTTTGGTTGTTGTTTCATGTTCTTTTGATGAAAAATGGAAGATAGGTGAAGTTGAGCCAAACAAATGATCATGCATGTGCCTTAGATGCTAAAGGGAAAAATCGGCTAACATGTTGTGCTTTAAAATGATGAAATGGAGATTATGCTTAAGTAAAAATCATAGATATATGATGATTGACTGGTGATATACATGTTTAAATAACATGCATGCAAGATAGGTGTATGAAAGAGTGATTTGGTAATAAATCTGCTTGGGACAGCAGCAGTAACGTGATTTTGGAAAATCACCATAAATTGTGGAAGATGAATTAGAAGCTGAATAAATTATGTAATTAAAGCTTATTGAGCCTAGTTTCTAATGAAATAAACAAGAACATATTTTGAATTCTGTACAATGAGAAATTTGATTCGTAATGAAGAGTGGTCAGATTAGTCAAACAGTAAAACATGGGAAACTTTGAGAAAACTCTGGTATTGATTGGCTAAACCAAAAATTCTGAAAATTTTATGGATAGAAGATATATGAGTCTATTTTCAGGGAAAATTAACGGCACTTGATTTGGAGTTTCGTAGCTCCAGTTATAAATAATTTAGTGACTCTTGCTCAGGAAGACAGCTTGCAGTGAAATTATGATTATGTGGTAAACATTGACAAAAATTTGTTAATGAGTTGCTTATTGTTTTCTTATAAGCTTACTATGATCTGTAGGTATGGTTGGCCGAATATTGTAAGGGGTTAATACATAGTTTGTATTTGAACAGTTAGATTAATGTGTTAGTAATCCAATTGTAGGCAGTTCGTGTGTGGATCTCGTCAGCATATCATCACAAACAGGTGTGTAACTAACACCCTCTTTCTTAGCTAGATCGGCAAAAGCCGAAAAGCCGAAATGCCGAAAACTGGTATTTTGTAGATTTGCGAGTGTGCGAATGCTCGTGAGGTAAATCGATTAATGTTTTTGGTAAGCTGCAAAATTTGGACTGCAAAGTGCATGATTTCTGTGCCCTCGATATTTTTGGGCTTAATGGGCCAAAATTGGAATGATGGGCCAACGGGCCCAATTCGGTAAGAACCCTCGGTACGTGATTCTGTTAGTACATGAAAGGTAGGAATATGCATGAAAAACCCTAAAATAGATAAATTACTGAAATACCTTTAAAAGTGGAAAATTTACAGTTTTACCCCTAGTAGATAAATTACCGAAATACCCCTAGGGTTAAATTGACCTAAATGCATGTTTGACTGTTGTTATTTACTGCATGCCATGTTGTTATTATCTGATGCATGGGACTGGGATATTGACGGAGGAAGTACTGAAAGTGGCTTGTCCACGTACTGGAGGCTTTGCCTCAATTTACTGTTAACTGAGCAGCAAGGCTGCAACTGTGGAGTGTTGGGCTGGGTGGGTTGAGCTATTCCCCACATGGAGTGTATGGCTGGTACGGGTGGAGTGTAGTGGTTGGTGGGTTGAGTAGTCTCCCCAAATGGGCTTGCATATGTTTACTGATGTTGCATGTATTTTGAAATGGGCCTATGGGCCATACTGTTATCTGAATAAGGGGCTAAGGCCCAGTTTATTGTAATCTGAAAAGGGCTCTGGCCCAGTATCACTGTTACCTGAATGGGCTTAGGCCCAATGGGCTTGAGCTGACTTGGGCTTTGAATGGGTTTTCCTTACACACTGAGTTTCCCCAAACTCACCCCTTTTATTTTCATCCACCCAGGAAATCCCCAACCATAGTGGGCTTGGAGCTGTGAGGGAATTCCGAGTGGCCACCCGTTCTGAAAGTTTGATTTTCTTCTGGTGAACTGGACATCCTTTTAATTACGTTTGAGGTTTTGGGCTTTTAAATGTAATAAGGCCGCTTATTTATTTTTGATGGTTTTAATATGTATTACTAAAATAGGTATTACTTATTTTAACTGTTGAACTGGATAGCTTTAGGACGTGTTTTCAAAAAAACAACAATTGATTTCAAAATAACACGACAACAGGCAAAGCTTCCGCAATGGAAGTATTTTCCAAAATTAATCACTTTTTCTAAAAATGACTTAATCAAATCGGTTTCCTAGAAATATCCATGACGTTAAGGTGTGACAATGGCGGTATGCATGTCTAGGATTGGATCCGAAGGGAGCTTGGTACTTAAGCAGTCCGATGGACTCACCACCTCTTTTCCGGTTTCCTACCTGGTGCACAGCTTCCATTCACTTGGTTAGTTTGACAAAATTTGGTTTTTTAAAACACTAAAAAGGGAACACGGGTTTTTGACTTCAAAGTGGCACGTCGGATTCGGCCTTAACGTCTGGGCCGGGTTTGGGGTGCTACAATAATAGTAAAATAATAATGATAGTGACAATAATATATTAAGTGATAATAGTAGAATAACAATAGTAATAATAATAACATATTAAACCAATTAATTTAGTTAAAACATTGAATATAACAAAAAGGACTAAAATAAACCTAAAATGAAAAAATCGGGGCCAATTTGAAAATAAATAAAGTAGAAAACGACCAAATCGAACATGCAAACAACAAAGAGGGACCAAATCGGGCAATAAACCCTCCCTCAAAAACGCACAGCATCGAGTAGGACCCGATTGAAATCCAAGCACAAATTCAGGGCGAAATTAAAATCCCAATAAAACTTAATTGCGAAGTGATAAAAAGCGGAAGGACTTATTGGGAAAATATCCCATCAGGACAAAAAACGCGCGGATCCCCTAGCGGGTCGGGTCGCATGCGCGGGTTGAGGGCCAAACGGCGCCGTTTTGTGGTCTCCAAAATCCCATTGAAACGACATCGTTTTATCCTTCTATACAAACCAAATTTAACAAAAAAGGTTCATTTCTGCTGAAAATAAAAAAAAAACTCAAGAGGGCCTTTTTTTCTCTTCTAGGGCTCCTGCGCCAATCATGGGTACGGTCATCGGACCGACGTTTTTCGTCGCGCCGGCCACCGTACACGGTGGCTGAAAACCAAAAAAAGGTAAAATTTTCGTATTTTTTTATTTATCTATAAATATATACATATATGCTGTTTTTAAAAGATAAAATAAAGAAAGATATGTATAAATAGGTTCGAAAAAGAAAGAAAAATAAAAAGAAAATAGATAAACCTTTATTTCGAAACCTTTGAACTCTCTTTTGTGTTTCTTACTGCGATTTTATGTTGGTGTTTAAATCTTTTGATTGTATTTCTACTCTGTTTCCTTGTGTTTGAAAGTCTGTTTTTTTATTTTTCCGAGAAAAAGAAAAGAAAAAAAAAGTCCTTACAATGGATTTTTGAAGGCTTTTTATAACCTTTTTTACACAAATTTTTTTTATTGTTTGCTGTCTCTTCTTCTTTAAATCCTTGTAGGTGCAAGTGGTAGTGGCAGGTGACTGAAAAGCGGTGGAGCAGGTGGCTGACAAGGCTAGGGCGGCTGCTAGATAGGTTTTTCTTTTTGTTTTTCTGAAAATTTTTGGGATTTTAGGTTAGGGTTTAGTTGGTTTGGGTTTAATTTGGGCTGATGGTTTAATTGGGTTTAAAATTTGGGGTTTAGTTGGTTTAGTTTGGTTTAGTTTGGTTTTAGGCTGGAGTCTGTTTAGGATTGTAAAATGGGCCCAGGCAATTTGAGCCTTCTACAGCTGCCCCTCTTTGTTCATTGTCGTGTAACGAGAATAGAGTAAAGACATAAAGAAGGGCAAATTTTGCCCGGTCTTGCCGAGTCTTGACTTCTTTGGTGCTCCTCTTCTTCAAATAGTGTAACAGCCTAATTTTCAGTGGTGTCGGAACAGTGATTCGAGATCACTAAATCGGACAAATGAGTAGGAAATATTATTAA
Organism: Gossypium hirsutum; assembly: GCF_007990345.1. NCBI lineage: Eukaryota > Viridiplantae > Streptophyta > Magnoliopsida > Malvales > Malvaceae > Gossypium > Gossypium hirsutum. The sequence goes on along the minus strand of NC_053433.1, from coordinate 114,228,177 downwards.
TTTAGTGAGTATAAGTTAAATGTGAAGTTAGGAAAAATTTTGAAGTAGTAAATAGTGTACTAAAAATAAATATTAAAATAATTAGAATCGAAAACGAGGTATCGAGACCTCGGGAATTTTAAATCGAGCCATAAATATTTTTATAAATATTTATGGAGTGTTAATAAGTCAGTACTAAAGTTCCGTCAAGAAATTTTAAAGTTCTGATAGTTAATTGAACAAAAAGAACTAAATTGTATTAAATGCAAAATTGTGAAAAATGATTAAATAGCTTAAATGATAAAAGAAAGAGGGTTTAAAAGGAAAATAGACCCAAGGTCTCTTTGGGCTGGACGGCAATGGCATGAAATCAGCAAGAAAATAAGGAAAATTAAGGGCAAAATTGGAAAATTGCAAAATTTACTTAATAAAGCTAGGACTAAAGTGGAATTATCTAGAATTCTCTTCATTTCTTTTCATATTCATCAGATGAAAAATAGCCATGGAGGAGGGTTCAAGCTGGTTTTCATACTCTAGCTTAATGTAAGTTTAATTCTTGCTTTCTTCTTGAAATTTTTATGTTTTTGTGACTTTTACAACTAGGTCCACTTGTTGAATTCATTAGTTTTTGATTCTATGAAAGAAATTGAAAGTTACTATGAATATGTGCTGAAAGTATATGATGATTTGGCATGGAATTAGAGCTTTAAATTGTTTATATGCTGATTTTATTGAAAGAATTGAATAGAAAGTGAATGTTTGGGACCCAATTGTAAAAGAGTTTGAAGTTAGAGTTTTATGCAAAAATTATGAATTTCAATAGTTATTAAATAACTTATAATGTCTAGGAAAAGTATTAATTTATAAAATTATCTTAATTGAGGGGTTAATTGAGCAAGGACTGAATTGTATGAATTGTGAAATTTGGGGCAAAATGGAAATCAACATTTTGCACTAAAACTGTTTTGGACAGCAGTAGTCTAACTTTGAAAAATCACCAAAAATTGTAGAAATGGAATTAGAGGATTAATAAAATATGAAATTAAATCTTATTGAGTCTAGTTTCTTATAGAAGAAGTTATGTAAGCAATGGAATTTCAAATCATGAGATATGATAAATTTTGTGAGACAATGTCAGAATGATTTCGGGTTCCCCTGTTCTGTAGAATCGATTTCATGTACCTATACTTATGCCAAATGATTAGGATGACATGATCAGAATGAGTCAAATGCTCCTAACTAGAAGAATTGTATGAATGCAGAAATGTCATGAGAATAATTCCTTTTTAAGGTGCCATTGCTCATAGTTCATTAGGGCTTTATCGCTGACGTGTTATGCTGCCCTCTTGTTCAGCTAGTATTCTTGACAGAAAACTCAAAGAAACAACCGTATTCTGCTCAGCAAGCTTGCCCCGCTGTAATTTTAGAGTCCCTTCCACTATACCTTCGGGGACATAAAGTTGCACCTCCCACTGCAATTTCAGGGGAGTAACTTTTGGTTTCTTTCATCCATCCTGTTGCAACTCAGAGGTATAGGATTTGTATGATCTTCAATTAATTTGATCTGTTACACCATTCATTGGGTGTAATGACCAGATGTATACGCTTGATATTTGCATGAACGCAAAGTATCATTTTTCTTTTCCTGAGAATGATCCTCTTTTATACTTGGGTTGACATTACCCGTTATTTTTCGAGGTGGCGTCACATACACAATACCTTGTTTTTTCGTGCAACTGATATCTTTAATAAAGAATCTGGAGAGATAGCCACAATTTTAGACTTATCTCTCTCAAATATTTCCAACCCTTAGGCTTGATGAGTTTTAAATAATGGTCCTGTTTCAGGTTCCTATACTTATTTAGAAGCTTCTAAAGTAATATGCAGAACTCCTTTTTTGAAAGTATTATTAGTCCACTAATCATTATTTCAATGCGAAATGCTTGAAAAAGATCATAACAATGGACCGGAAGGAAATTATTTAGGAGCATGGCTCGAAGCAAGTAAGTTAATCAAAGATAGCAAATGCAATTAAGAAGGAAATTTATTAGGACGTATCTTGAAAAGAATAAGGTAATCAAAGATAGCAAATTCAAAATAGGTAAAATGGAAAACTAGATGCCCTAGATATCGCAGCTTGAGTTTCTCTATACCAACTTCATGAGGACCCTTCTGAGCTCGATATGTATTTAGAGGATCCGGAGTACTTTGTCGATGCCCCAAGATGTAGCATACTTTTCATTGTTAATTCAGGCATAGCAAGACTATTGTATGCCCCACTTTGACCCAAATTTGAACCGCCTTTTTCGGGTTTTCAACTCAAATCCCCTTTGGTCTCAAGGCACCCTTTGCGGGTTTTCACTTTGGCCTTTTTCCTTTTAGGTAGAATACTTCTTAACTAGATTTGAATTCACTGGATTGGGCAAATCTTTGCCATCTATTTCGGTCAATATCAATGTCTTTCCAAAATAGGCCTTCTTTACTACATAAGGTGTAACACCCCTTGCCCGTATCCATTGCTGGAATAGAGTACGAGGCATTACCGAGGAGTACGAGTTTCATAACAACTTGTCTCGATTTCATACTATTTCATATTTAAGCTTTATTCACCAACGTATTTGAAATATCATCTTTATGCAAATAGCACACATGAGGTACATAATTCCATAATTATGAATAAACACATTTATCAAACATATTCCACATTCATATATCAATGTCTCATGTCTCCATATATCAAAAACCGTCATTTTTCTTGTTTTTCAGATAATTATGTGTAACCATTTATAAGCATGCAATTCACTATTTCTTCCTGTCAATCACAATTTCAAATGACAAGTTCATGTGAATGAGCTCAACCTTATTAGGTGTTTAAATTCTGTCACTTTCATTCACGTACTCATAATTTAACTAACATATCCTGTGAAACACAATCTCTGAATGACGAAATCACATAATTGAGCTCAATAATAATAATGATAACATTACTTACATTTCTTTTTCCACATGTTAAATTTACGACTTACCAACTTGTCCATTCAAGGAACGACTTACAGATTTGAATACATCGTGATCTGAAGCCCGAAGTCTAGCTGAAGCACATAAGTGCTAAACAGAAGCCTAAAGGCTAACTGAAGCACATAAGTGCTAAACGGAAGCCCGAAGGCTAACTAAAACACATAAGTGCTAAATGGAAGCCCGAAGGCTAACTGAAGCACACAAGTGCTAAATGGAAGCCCGAAGGCTAACTGAAGCACACAAGTGCTAAAAGGAAGCCCGAAGGCTAACTGAAGCTCATTAGAGCTGAACTGAAACCCCAAAAGGGTTAACTGAAACTCATATGAGTTAACGAAAGCTCGTAAGAGCTAAATGGAAAGAAAACACGAGAATTCGCAACAAACGCTGAATCTTGGTTAATTGGGTAATTTACCGCCAATTCATCTTTTTTACTGAAAGATCGTACTCATTTCCTGCGTTCCGTTCCTCCGAAATACTCAGTTCAATTCCATAACTTTTGTACATAATTTACTTATTTTCAACAATTAACATACATAAATATTAATCACCATTCATAAAATAATATTGAAATTTAATAATATTAACAAATGGTCACTAAAATTTAGTTATATAAACTCACAAGCAGGGGCGAAGCCAGAATAAATTTTTAGGGGGGCCGAATGAAATTTTAATTTTTTATAGTTTATATATTTATAATTTTTAAAGGATTAAATAGAATTTTTATAATTTTAGGGGGCCAAAGTACAATTTTACCTTTACTAATTTAAAATTTTAAGAAAAATTTAAGCGCTTAAACATAAATTTTCCAATTTAGGGGGGCCAGGGCCACTGCCAGACCCCTTGTATTCGACACTGCTCACAAGTTCGATTTTTGTATTATAACGATAATCATAATTTCATAATAAATATTCCAAATAAAACATTATATCATTTCTAATTCAACATTTATCAATTATAATCGGGCATGTGATCAATTTATACACAAGTCATTTATATATATGTATATTTTCCTCCTCCTCCTCTCCATCTACATCCTTAGTATAAATAACACACTTGTAAGTAACATTATCCATAATTTTCACTATTTACTTATGTGAATATTTAAGCTATCCATCCATGTTATAGCCACTAAATTATTTTTATCTCGAGTTACAGAACTCCAAATTAAGATCCGCTAATTTTTCCTAAAACTAGACTCACGTATCTTCCTATCATAAAATTTTCATAATTTTTGGTTTAACCAATAAGTACAATTTATTCTTTAAAGTCACCACTATTCTACTGTCTGATAGTTCCGACCTTTTTCACTAAAAATTAATTATCTCCTCGTACAGGATTTGAATGATGTTCCCGTTTGTTTCTCTTGAAAATAGACTCATTCAAGATTCTAAACATATAAATTTAAGCCCTTAATTATTTTTATTAATTTTTTTTATGATTTTTCAAAGCCAGAACAGGGGAACCGGAATTCATTCTGACATTGTCTTACAAAATTTATTATATCTCATGATTTACAATTCCATATTTTGTTCATCTTCTAATTCGATTTATACAATTTATGGTGATTTTTTAAAGTTAGCTTACTGCTGCTGTCCAAAACTGTTTTAGTGCAAGATGTTTATTACCATTTTCCCCCTAAGCTTTTAATAAATAATAATTTCGTCCCTACTCAATTAGCCTCTCAATTGAGCTGATCTTTTCTCAATTAACACTTTATTATATCACTTTAAATTATTTTATAACCTTTGGGAATCAGAATTTCAGCACTAAACTTTAATTTCAAGCATTTTCACAATTAGGTCCTAAAAATCAATTTATATTAAAATTACCTAATAAAACCATCTCATAAACAAATTAAAGCTTCAATTTCATGCTATTTCATCATAAACTTACAGAACCCAACCATGATGACTTTCAATTTCATCCACGAAATCAAAAACTAATGAATTTAATAGTAGGACCTAGTTGTAAAAGTTTTAAAAACACAAAAATTATAAGAAAAAGGAAAGGATTAACTCACTTGGTGCAAAAATTATGGAATACCAACTTATAGAATCCCTCCTATGGCGTTTTGGCTGATGACAATGAAGAAAAAATGAAGAGAATTCTAGATATTCCAATTTGGTTACATTTTTATTTAGCTAATTTTGGTAAGTTTCCAATTTTGCCCTTCTTTCACCCTTTTCTTGATTTTTTTCTCAGCTATTGCTGCCCAAAATATCTCTTTTGGGCTTATTTGCACTTTAAGTCCTTCCTCATGTGACAATTGAGCTATTTAATCCTTTTAGCAACTTTTACACTTTTTTCAATTTAGTCCTTTTTATTTAATTAACCACCCAAACGTCAAAATTTTTTGACGGAATTTTAATACTACCTCACTAACACTCCATAAATATTTTTAAAAATAATTATGGCTCGGTTTATGAAGTTGAGGTCTCGATACCTCATTCTCGACCCAATTTACCTAATTAATTATTTTAAATCACCAAAATTCACTAATTCAAAAATACTTATATATTCACATTTGACTCATATGTATTAATTTATTAAATTTTTGACTCACTCGTCGGATTTAGTGATCTCAAATCTCTATTCCCGACACCACTGAAAATTAGGCTATTACAACTCTCCCCCCTTTAGGGATTTTCGTCCTTGAAAATCTTACCAGAAGAAGTTGCTTTCAACACTCATGAAACACTTTTACTAACTTCTCAGAATCACAATTCGATTTAACCTCGAATATCTTTTTTTGGTCACCTTTGAACTCTAAAACACAATGTTGGAACATACTGTCAAAATTCTAAATTACCCCTTTCAGGAACACATATACTCAGCTAATCTGTCAAATAAAAACTCTGTACCTATTGAAATGATCATACAGATCTTTCTTTATCAAATGAACAAACATAAACTAAATAACATTTTCCTTTCCGATGTTAATGACAATCCCAATTCGAAATCTATAGTCATTCTATCTCATAACACACTAGTATTATCACTAACTGCAATAATCCCGAATGCTCTTAATGTTTGGCTTACTTGCTAACAAATAGACATCTGAACATGAACTCAAAAATATTATGTAACGCTGTGCAATCACTAGTACATCTAACTCACAAGAAGATAATAAAGATCTTGATAATTTCTTAAAGAAAGCAAAAAAAAAACACTGCTTACCGACTCTGGACTTCCATCATAACAAAGATAATATATTTTCCGTATGTATAAAATAAAATCATAATCAGTAGAAACATAAGAATAGTCCCACATAAATTTTTACCATTGGCTTCATTTCCAACATATTAAAATAGAATTCCAAAAAGATGAAGAAATGGCGATCATAAACTGACCAGACCAATAGGGCTTTCGTCTAACATCATAGTTAACTAGCATTCTCACAACATCAGAACTCCACCAGAGACTGAACAACCACACACATATCTCTGAGGATAAAGTAATATATAGAATACCCAGAAAAGATGATCATATTCGTTTCAACTATAACTATCACACACAGACATCTTTACTACTCAATTATCATTTTTCTGACTAATTCTGTCATCATGAACCTCGCATCATTCCATTCACTAACGAAAACCAATTCGGTAAAAACTTCATCAAACACATACTTCAGACATCATATCTGAATAAGTCGACTAGCCGAGGTTAACTTTTTCTTTAACTGTGACATTACGTAATTTGAATGATCTTTAGAATAACCTGATATCTTTTTCAAAACTATATTCACTTGTCAAATTATTTTCAACTCCGTCTGCATTATTAATTATTCCATTACTGTACTCTTTAGTTTCACACTTGTGAACTTATTCAACATAATAATTTTTTTTTTGTGAATTTTCGTTATAAAATACTACATTGGTAAGGGGGTGAGGTCGTAAAGCCTCTAACTGAACTCTCATAAATATACACATATGACTTAGCATTTATCATCAAGATCATATCATCACAATTACATAATTCACTTCAACCAAATTAACATACATAGTTATGTTACACGAACTTTTCAATTATCCATTTCAAACTAGTGTACTTAAACATACATTCCATGAATTTTGAGTAAATTTACTCATAGCATTTACTTAACCAAACAAGTCAGACACATAACATCATATGAAGGCCACACAAACATAGATAAGCTTATCACAATATAAACTTTCATTTCATTCACGTTTCAACATTTCTCAACTTTTGATTATCTCATTTCGTACATTATCATATACATATCATGAACTTCTATTCATACCTTTCGAAGTTCCTTCTCATCATAAACACATTTCAAATATCTTGATATCACTTTTAGTACTATCGAAAATAACTCGGTTGGAAAACATCTTTGTCTATAAGTAAAATAAAGATTAGATCGGATCATACACATCACACTATCACAGATTTATATGGCATGTGTACTAAGCCCATTTCGCCCGGGCCCATACTAAAACCAGAATAAAAAAAGCAAAAAAAACATAATAATAAATAAAATCCAAATTTGCAATCCATTTAACAAGTCCAGATAAGCCCAATTTAATAAAAACCCAATCCTAACCCATTACACAACCCAAAACCTAACCCAAAACTTAGCCCATTAACTATTTTAAGAAATTGGAAACCCTAGGCCAAGCTGCTATTCCCATGCGCTGCAAACACCATCAGTAACGGCTTCCATGCGCACCACGCTCCACGCCCACGAACGACTTCTCCATGCCATACACACCTGCAGCAGAAAATGACCCCAAGCAATGGACAGCAAATAATAGCAAATGACAGTGATGAAATTTGTATTTTTTTATTTTATTTATTTTTGTTTTTTTCGGCTATAAAACCGAAGGAAAACGATGTAAATCGGATCTATTCTAAGAAAGATACAGGCATATTAAAAAAAACAATAAAAAATCGAAAAGGTGATTCTCAGTCTGATAGTTTTTTTTTCTTTTCTGCGTTTTTCTTCTTTAGGTTTACAGGAAATTTTAAAATAAAAGAAAAAGGGATTTACCTTAGTGGTCGAGACCCATCTTCTTCGTCGCAATCGAAGTAGGGATGGGTTTCGAAATCGAAGCAGAGTTCTCGAGGTTTGATCCTCCATGGCTCCCCTACACCACTGCTCGAATTGAAGCAAGAACATGCGAATAAGGGGCTATGGAGATTGGCCGAATGGGGAGGGAAAAATTAGAATGCTTCTATCTTTTCTCTTTTGTTAGTAATTTAGGTTTTTTTTTCCTTTATAAATAAGATGAAATGGTACCGTGTGAAGCCAATTCCTATGGATCTGTGCGTTTCCTTGTTGATGGGATATTTGCGCACATAGCCCTCCCCTCCTGCACTGATCTCTAATTAGGTCTCAATTAGATTTTATTTGTTTTTTTACATTTTCCCTGAGATTTGTGCATTGTTACGATTTAGTACTTATTTGAACACTGCGTTTTGATATTCGGTATATTTTCGTTCCAAGTCCTTGCTCATTTGTGCGCATTTTATTTGGATCCTCAGTTATGTTTTAATGACTTGTTTTATTTATAGATTATCTTTTCGATTTTGTTTTTATTTCAATTAGGTTTAATTTAAGTGTTATATTTTTTTTATGATTTATTTATTATTATTTTTAAACCTATTACTTTAGCATACTATTTTTGAACTATTTTATTAATTTCATTTTGTTTTAGTTTTTTTTATTGTTGAATTGTTTTATTATATAATTTATTATTTTAAAATTTTCTTCATGTAATTCTATGCTTAAAATATTTTATTTATCTTCATAGATTTATATTTATAGACACATATATATATTTTACATTGAGTTACTTGTTTAAACTTCTTTTCGAACATGTTCATATATTTCTTCCATTAAATTTATTTATGTATATTATTTGTTTTTTTTAAGAATCCAGTTTTGGTATTACATTTTGTTTGTTTGAAATATTTTCCTATATTATTATTTTTGTATATACATTATTTTTATTAGGTTTTCATTTCATATATATATCATCATTTTGTCTTGTTTTGAATTATTTTGTATATTATCTACTACAAATTTCTTCTTACATAATATTTATTTCAATAATAATTTATAAATTATTAGTACCATTATTCTTACACATGTAAATTATTTTGACTTTTAACATGCATAATTCATTTGTTCATTTGTTCATCTGTGATTTTTTTTTCATATAATTTTTAATTTGTTTTGGATTGCTTCTAGTTTCCATATTATTTTGTATGTTGTTTTTCATGTTACGTGTTATATTGACTTTTAGTTTCCATATTGTTTGGCATGATATGTGTTATTTTCGGTTTTCATATTATTCTATATGTTATTGTTGTACATTATTTATTCGCCTTTTTATGTATTATTATATCAATTGTTGTTCATCCATACTTGCAAAATTGGTTATATTTTTCTTTAATTGGCTATATTTTATTGTTTGTTTTACTAATTGGTTTCCTAAGTTTATATTATTTTCATTCATCAAATATTGAATTCTATGCATGCATTATCCCATGATTATTATTTTTCTGTTGGTTTACCAAATGTTACTTTATGGCTTTCAACTTTTTTAAAATCAATTATTCCATTTTATAAAATTAATGCGTTTTGAGTCAATTTACAATTGTTTTTTTTAAAACTCTAAAATAAGGCAATATCTGATATTTGGGAATTCAAGAAATCGTGCCCTCCTGTGCTGGGTATGATTTTTCGTCAGACTAAATATTTGGATATCCTTTTATAATTTTTGGCATATGAGCTTTTGAAAGTTAAAAATCAATCGTATTTTTTTATGGTAAAAAGGATCGTGTCCAATCGTGCTGGATATGATGCTGCATACCTTTGAAACGAGAGAATTTTGACGACCAGCTTGAACCATTCCAATGTTTTAAAAACGAAATCATATTTCAAAATTTTTTCTAAAATCTTAAACATAAGGACAACACTTAATCAATCTGTACCAATTTTTGGGCGTAGTGAGGGAGCTAACCCTTCCTCGTACGTAACCGGCTCCCGAACCCATTTTTGAATTTACGTGGACCAAAATTGTTTTAAATGGAATAAAATGATTTATTAGGTGATCCAATCACACCTACGCAAAAAGATTGGTGGCGACTCCACATTTTCATTTGAAAAATTCGATCATAAAAAATGGTTTCGACAACATGTATTTCTAGACACTTTACACATCTCATTCATTCCGGGAATCGGCTAAATCGAAGCTCTGATACCAATAAATGAAACAACCCTTACTCGTATCCGTCACTGGAATAGAGTACGAGGCATTACCGAGGATTACGAAACACTTACAGATAATTTAAATATATTTTCATAACAACTTGTCTCGATTTCATACTATTTCATATTTAAGCTTTATTCACCAACGTATTTGAAATATGATCTTTATGCAAACAGTACACATGAGGTACATAATTCCATAATTATGAATGAACACATTTATCAAACATATTCCACATTCATATATCAATGTCTCATGTCTCTATATATCAATAACCGTAATTTTTCTTGTTTTTCAGATAATTATGTGTAACCATTTATAAGCATGCAATTCACTATTTCTTCCTGTCAATCACAATTTCAAATGACAAATTCATGTGAATCAGCTCAACCTCATTAGGTGTTTAAACTCTATCACTTTGATTCACATACTCATAATTTACTATCATATCCTGTCAAACATAATCTCTGAATGACGGAATCACATAATTGAGCTCAATAATAATAATGATAACATTACTTACATTTCTTTTTCCACACGTTACATTTACGACTTACCAACTTGTCCATTCAAGGAATGACTTACGGATTTGAGTACATCGTGATCTGAAGCCCGAAGTCTAGCTGAAGCACATAAGTGCTGAACGGAAGCCCGAAGGCTAACTGAAGAACATAAGTGCTAAACGGAAGCCCGAAGGCTAACTGAAGCACATAAGTGTTAAACGGAAGCCCGAAGGCTAATTGAAACTAATCAGAGCTGAATTGAAACCCCAAAAGGGTTAACTAAAACTCATATGAGTCAACAAAAGCTCGTAACAGATAAACAGAAAGCAAACACGAGAATTCACAATAGATGCTGAATCTCGGTTTACTTGGGTAATTTACCGTCAATTCATCTTTTTTACTGAAAGATCGTACTCATTTCCTGCGTTCTGTTCCTCCGTAGTACTCAGTTCAATTTCATAACTTTTGTACATAATTTACTTATTTTCAACAATTAACATACATAAATATTAATCACCTTTCATAAAATAATATTAACAAATGGTCACTAAAATTTAGTTATATAAACTCACAAGTTCGATTTTTGTATTATAGCGATAATCATAATTTCATAATAAATATTCCAAATAAAACATTATATCATTTCTAATTCAACATTTATCGATTATAACTGGGCATGTGATCAATATATACACAGGTCATTTATATATATATGTATATTTTTCTCCTCCTCCTCTCCATCCACATCCTTAGTATAAATAACACACTTGTAAGTAACATTATCCATAATTTTCACTATTTACTTATGTGAATATTCAAGCTATCCATCCATGTCATAGTCACTAAATTATTTTTATCTTGAGCTACAGAACTCCAAATTAAGATCCGCTAATTTTCTCTAAAACTAGACTCACGTATCTTCTTACCATAAAATTTTCATAATTTTTGGTTTAACCAATAAGTACAGTTTATTCTTTAAAGTCACCCATGTTCTGTTGTCTGACAGTTCCAACCCTTCCTCACTAAAAATTAATATCTCCTCGTACAGGATTTGAATGATGTTCCCGTTTGTTTCTCTTGAAAATAGACTCATTCAGGATTCTAAACATATAAATTTAAGCCCCTAATTATTTTTATTAAATTTATTTATGATTTTTCAAAGCCAGAATAAGGGAACCCGAATTCATTCTGACCTTGTCTTACAAAATTTATTATATCTCATGATTTACAATTCCTAACTAGACTCAATAAGATTTAATTCCATATTTTGTTCATCTTCCAATTCAATTTATACAATTTCTGGTAATTTTTCAAAGTTAGCTTACTGCTGCTGTCCAAAACTTTTTAGTGCAAGATGTTTATTACCATTTTTCCCCTAAGCTTTTAATAAATAATAATTTCGTCCCTACTCAATTAGCCTCTCAATTGAGCTGATTTTTCTTAATTAACACTTTATTCTATCACTTTAAATTACTTTATAACCTTTGGGAATCAGAATTTCAGCACTAGACTTTAATTCTAAACATTTTCACAATTAGGTCTTAAAAATCAATTTCTATTGAAATTACCTAATAAAATCATCTCATAAACAAATTAAAGCTTCAATTTCATGCTATTTCATCATAAACTTATAGAACTAAACCATGATGACTTTCAGTTTCATCCACGAAATCAAAAACTAATGAATTTAATAGTAGGACCTAGTTGTAAAAGTCTTAAAAACACAAAAATTATAAGAAAAAGGAAAGGATTAACTCACTTGGTGCAAAAATTATGGAATACCAACTTATAGAATCCCTCCTATGGCATTTTGGCTGATGAGAATGAAGAAAAAATGAAGATAATTCTAGATATTCCAATTTGGTCCAATTTTTATTTAGCTAATTTTGGTAATTTTCCAATTTGCCCTTCTTTCACCCTTTTCTTGATTTTTTTCTCAGCTATTGTCACCCAAAATATCTCGTTTAGGCTTATTTGCACTTTAGGTCCTTTCTCATTTGACAATTGAGCTATTTAATCCTTTTAGCAACTTTTACACCTTTTTCAATTTAGTTCTTTTTATTTAATTAACCACCCAAACGTCAAAATTTTCTGACGGAATTTTAATACTACCTCACTAACATTCCATAAATATTTTTAAAAATATTTATGGCTCGGTTTATGAAGTTGAGGTCTCGATACCTCATTCTCAACCCAATTTACCTAATCAATTATTTTAAATCACCAAAATTCACTAATTCAAAAATACTTCTATATTCACATTTGACTTATAGGTATTGATTTATTAAATTTTTGACTCACTCGTCGGATTTAGTGATCTCAAATCTCTATTCCCGGCACCACTGAAAATTGGGCTGTTACATAAGGTCCTTCCCAGTTTGGCATATACTTTCCTCTGAAGTCCTTTAGTATAGGAAGGATCTTCTTCAATATCATGTTCCCTTCGTGGAATTTTCTAGGATGAACCTCTTTATCGTAAGCTCGCATCATTCATTTCCATGACAGATAGCTTTTAAACTTCTCTCTTCAAATTCAACTGATCCTATCGGGATTGGATCCATTCTGCCTTATCCAACTTCAGTTCTGATAAGACTCAAAGAAAAGTAATCTTTTCTTCAAAACCGTTTCTATTCCATAAACCAATAAGCAATTTGTTGCCTCAGCGATAGTCCTGGCCAACGTTCGATAAGCATAGAGGGTAAATGGTAACTTCTTTATGCCAATCTTTACAAGTCTCGATCGCCTTATGACCTTTGTTTTGTTGTTTTTATTCTTTTTTCTCCCTTTTTTTGGGTTTGATGACTGTCGGCCTTTCAATATTGGCATATGAAGCAACTTTCACCCTCTTAGTTAAGTAATCGACGACGACAAAGATGAATCAATGTCGGCCAGAAGCTTTTGACGAGATCGACCCAATAACATCCGTGCCCCACATAGAGAAAATTTATGACGAAATGAATAAAGCACATGAATTTTTTTTCCATAAATTTGGCTTTTACGGCATAGTGATGCAATCTCTTTCTACGGTGGACCAGCAAAACCCAAATATAATGATTAGCCTGGCGATCATAAAACCATTAGCATATGCTATTCAAACACCCTGCAACATCCTCACGTCTTAGTAGCCCAGACGTATCTTGATACAATCATTCGAAAACATCTTTAAATTCTTGGAAATGACGTCTCACTTTTGACTCTATAGTGATATAGGCTCCGATCTTCACTCTTTTATCTTCTCCTAGGCTCACAATGTCCACCGACTTTTTGTATGGTAGGATCAATTTTTTTATCTTATTCTATCTTCCTTAACAAATCAGGAGATAGTCTACAATCTCTATCATCTTCAAAGTCCTAAGATTCCTCTAGACACATATCTTGCTCAAAAGGAAACTCTGGGTCAATAGCAGTGTTGCTCATCTTGTTGATATCTGGAGACTTGTTGTAGACAGATTCTAAAGAATAAATGATTCTAAGGATGATTATTTGTATGGTATGATCATGAATGAAGAATAAATGAATATTTGAAAAAAAGTCTAAATAACAACAGAATCTAAGAACAATTATTTGTACAGTATGAAATGAAATGAAAGGATATTTGCTCAAAAAGATACATTTTATTGAAATAAAGACTTAGAACAGAAACTTATTTCACAAAAGGATTCTTATTGCTTCTAGGTTTAAAGCAACAAGCGTGTTTTGAATATTATTCTAGATTAGCTCTAAAAATAAAGGGATCTCTTCCACGGTCCCATTGTTCAAAAAACTCCCAAGTATGCAAGGGTTTGGAAACTTTTATTCCCCGGTTCCCTCTTCGAATATGTCATTCAGATTCCCCGATATTTCTTCCAGGCTTTTGGCTTGTTCAAGGCATCACAACTCTTTTGTTCCCACTTTCAAATGTCGTATTTACTGCATTGTCAGAGCGATTAGGTTCTAAGGAATCTTCGAACTTCAGAATTCCCATCTTAATGAACCTTTCGACTAGCTTTTTAAATGTAGTGTAGTTTTCAATTGAGTGTCCCATTATTCCCACGTGGTACTCGCATTGAGCATTCTCATTGTACCATTTTGGGAATGGAGGTTGCACGGGTTTCGAGTAGAACGGAGACACCACATGCACATAAAAAAGATTATGATACAACTCCTTATATCACGTGACCATATTGCTTCATGAAAGCTTGTGCTAAGTCCTTCTATGAATGAACTTTGGCACGACTCAGTTGGTTGTACCATTTGGCTGCCGACCCAATTAGACTATCTTGGAAGCAATGAATTAACAGTTGATCGTTATTAACGTATCCTGTCATTCTTCGACAAAACAGCGTGATGTGAGCTTCAGGACAACTAGTTCCATTATACTTTTCAAATTCTAGAGTCTTGAATTTTGGCGGGAGTATTAGATATAGGACCAAATTCAGATCCTTGGTGTCAACCCCGCAATGGTAATCAGTGTTCTCTATTGCTCTGAGTTTTTCTTCCAACCACTTATATCGATCTTCGAGTTGTTTTGGCAGTTCAACCCTTGCCTTTTCTATTTCTGCCATTTCATCTAGATCAAGAACTACATGATTGGTTGGACTATTCCTCAGATTAGAGCTTGAGCCTATCGGGTAATCCATTGATGCTGAGGTACTGGCCTGATGTTGTTGGGGCTTGATAGTAACGGGTGGCCCTTGTGGATGCACATCTGGTTGTGGTTGGGCGTTGGTCGGGGCAAAGCCTGAAGGATAGGCAGGATCTTCATTATTGTTCCCTGCAGTGTTCTTCCCTTTTTCGCGTTCTTTAGCCAGCAACCGTGCTAATTGGCCTATCATATTATTTTGGGATTCTTGCATTTGTTCCCTCATATCTTGTTGGATTTTAGCTAACTGCTCTTGCATCTGCACTTGTAATTGCTCTTGTATATCCCTTTGCATTTGTTATAATCTTTCTAATATCTGATCCATTGCTTTGGTTTTACGAAAGGTTTTGTAGCAGTATTCAGTTGGTTTACTCTTGTCAGTTTCCAGATTAACTGAAATAATTTTACCTAATTAGAGTGCTTTAGGGAAAGTCTAATTCAAATAATGCAATGCAATGCAAATGCATGGAATGAATGCAAAAAAAATGAAGGCGTTGATTCTGAATTCAATTTCATTAGAACAACTTTTCTAGAAAATAAATTCCTTTTCATAAAATGGATTACATATATGGCCTTTCTCTCATATTCCAGGCGAAGACACCTATCCTCCTCTTCATATCCGAATGTTATGGTCGAGTCTTGCGAATTTTTCAAAAGATGTCCCTATTAACTCCTTTTTGCTTGATCTAGGCTGCGACTCATTGCTCACCTATCCCCTGATACTCGTTGGCTCCTTTAAGAAAGTCAAGACGTGACAGCTCTCAAATAATCTTTGTCGGCTTGAATCCTCGGGCGATGAAACAAAGTTTTGTATTACTCCACAAACTATCAACCTTCTTTCTTTGTGTTTACTTGGACCATATTTAGACAACCGTATTATAATCCACTTTATCAAGAAATCTATTTTCTCATGACAAGCTCTTCTATTTAGCAATCGAATATGAATCAACACCTCCTTTCTATGATGAAAATGCAATGCAATCAAAACAAAAGAAAACATGTTAGCACAGGAGAAATAAACAAAATAGAGTACCTATCGGGTGACCACTAGGGGTTTGGAGTGGCTCTACCTATGGTAAGCTCCTAGGGCTCTCTATACGTGATTTGGTTCTAAAGTAAAAGTACCTGAACTAACAGATTCCTCGACCGTCACCCATTATAGGCTCATATAGAATGAGTTCAGTTCAGGGGATACATTTCCCTATGGCTACACGGAGATGAAAATCTCACGAAGACATAGGTATGGATGTATCCCGAAAGCGATCCACTATCCTACACAGAGGCGAAAACCTCACGAAGGAATAGTTTCTCACTCCCACTTAAAAGGTGTGACCACGATGTCATGCAATGCAATGTGCGGGGATATATGCATAAAAAAAACTCGAAATAATAAAGAAAATAGGAATAAAATAATGAAAGCCATAAGAGAAACAGATGAAATGCAATAAAGGGATTGTATATTAAAACTAAAGTTTCTATTTTTGAAAAAAAGACAAAAGTTAATCAACTTGTGGCTTGACTCTCTTATTTTTGTCCCTAGTGGAGTCGCCAAGCTGTCAAAACCATTTTTTTGAAAACGGGGTCGACTTGATTTTTGAAAAGAAAACAAAAATTGGGAGTCGCCACCAATCCTTTTTTTGTTTAGGTGTGATTGGGTCACCTAGAAGTCATTTTAATAAAGCATTTTGATTTACTAAAACAACAATTTTGGTCTACGAAATTTGAAAAAACGAGTTTGGGAGTTGGTTACGTATGAGGAAGGATTAGCACTCTCGTAACTCCCAAAATTGGTACCTAATTGATTAATTAATGTCTTAATGTCGAAATTTAAAAACTCAAAGAATTTAAAATACGATCTCTTTTTTATGTCTTGAGTAAATCGAAATGGATTCTAAAGACCTTTTTGTCCCGAAGTAATAAAATGCCACATCCAGTACGTTAGGACTCAACATTTCAGACCCTTGAGAATAAGTTGGTCTCTTGATTTTCAAAACTCACGTGTTTTAATTTTAAAAGGTTATTCGGTCATTTGGATCAAACGAGAAAAATAGAAACCTAGTACGTTAGGGCACGATCTCTCGAATCCCCAAAAAATAGAATATTGCCTTTATTTTAAAATTTTTCTTTTTAAATAATTATCAATAATTATCAAACGTAAACTAAAACGACATGGGCTTATTCGAAATGTGATTCAAAGATAACCGATTATATTTGAACATAGTTCATGGGGAACAATAATGCAATAATATAAAACAACTATACAAGTCAAGAATATATGATAAATAAATGATATGATAATACTAATGTACTATAATAGTTATAGTAATATTAACAGACAAATTACAATAATAATAAATGTGAATATGAATAAGTAAAGATGAAATAAATAAATAGTAGTGAGGACAATAATAATAAAGTAATGAATAAATAAATATAAGGGAAAAGGTTTAAAAATATTGGAAGTAATGAACCAAATTAAAATAAATAATATTTAAAGCACAATTTGTAATAAAACATATATAATAATATGACAATAATAATAACAATAGTAATAAATAAATAATGATAATAAAAATAATAGTAAAGAAAATAAAGATAAAAGTAGTAATAATAATAATAATAATAAAAGTAATAATAATATGTTAAGTTATAATAGTAAAATAATAATGATAGTGATAATAATATATTAACTGATAATAGTAGAATAACAATAGTAATAATAGTAACATATTAAACCAATTAATTTAGTTAAAACATTGAATATAACAAAAAGGACTAAAATGAACCTAAAATGAAAAAATCAGGGCCAATTTGAAAATAAATAAAGAATAAAAATACCAAATCGAACACGCAAACAACAAAGAGGGACTAAATCGGGCAATAAACCCTCCCTCTAAAACGTACAGCATCGAGTAGGACCCGATTGAAATCCAAGCACAAATTCGGGGCGAAATTAAAACCCCAATAAAACTTAATTGCGAAGTGATAAAAACCGGAAGGACTTATTGGGAAAATATCCTATCAGGACAAAAAAACGCCCAGATTCCCTAGCGGGTCGGGTTGCATGCGTGGGTTGAGGGCCAAACGGCACCATTTTGTGGTCTCCAAAATCCCATTGAAACAAAGTCATTTTATCCGTCTATATAAACCAAATTTAACAAAAAAAGGTTCATTTCTGCTGAAAATACAAAAAAAAAACTCAAGAGGGCCTTTTTTTTTCTCTGCTAGGGCTTCTGCACTGATCATGGGTCCGGTCATCGGACCGATGCCGTCCGCCGCGCTGGCCACCGAAAACTAAAGAAAAGGTAAAATTTTCGTATTTTTTTTATTTATCTATAAATATATACATATATGCTGTTTTTAAAAGATAAAATAGAGAAAGATATGCATAAATAGGTTCGAAAAAGAAAGAGAAATAAAAAGAAAATAGATAAACCTTTATTTCGAAACCTTTGAACTCTCTTTTGTGTTTGTTGCTGCGATTTTATGTTGGTGTTTAAATCTTTTGACTGTATTTCTACTCTGTTTCCTTGTGTTTGAAAGTCTGTTTTTTTATGTTTCCGAGAAAAAGAAAAGAAAAGAAAAGTCCTTACAATGGATTTTTGAAGGCTTTTTAAAGCCTTTTTTACACAATTATTTTATTGTTTGCTGTCTCTTCTTCTTTAAATCCTTGCAGGTGCAAGTGGCGGTGGCAGGTGTCTGACAAGCGTGGAACAGGTGGTTGACAAGGATAAGGCGGAGGCTAGCTAGGTTTTTCTTTTTGTTTTTCTGAAATTTTTTGGGATTTTGGGTTAGGGTTTAGTTGTTTTGGGTTTAATTTGGGCTGATGGTTTAATTGGGTTTAAAATTTGGGGTTTAGTTTGGTTTTGGGCTGGAGTCTGTTTAGGATTGTAAAATGGGCCCGGGCAATTTGAGCCTTCTACAGAATCGGTTTGAAATAAGAAGTTTGACCGATTGTTTGCTAAATGGTTGAACTGATTGTCTTTATTTTAATATTTTTTTTATAATTTATTCAATTGAACCAAACAACTGATTGGATTAATAGAAACGATGAGATCGGAAATCAATGATTTGATCAATTCGACCACTCAGCCAAAGTTGAAAACCTTGATCATAATTTATGTCGAAACCATCCCTCAATTTAAAAATTTTAAATTTTAAAAAAAGGGGGGAAATCGACTTTTGAAAAACAAATGCATGGAGTCGCCACCGATCTTTTGTTTTGGTGTGATCGGATCACCTAAAAATGAGGTTAGTTTAATAAAACATTTTTGGTTTATTAAAACAACGATTTTGGTCTACGACCTTTTGAGAAGACGGGTTCGGGAGTCGGTTACGCATGAGGAAGGATTAGCACCCTCACTACGCCCAAAATTGGTACCGAATCGATTAGATACTGCCCTTTTGTCTAAAATTAAAAATATTTTTGAAGTGTGGTTCTGTTTTAATAACATTTAAATAACCCGAGTCGGTTGCCAAAAATCTTCTTGTTTCGACATCCGAAAAATTTTTAATTTGAAAATCACAAAAGGATGTTCAATTGTTTAGTTCAACGGAAAATCGAAACCCAGCACAGGAGGGCACGATTCCTCGAATTTCCAAACATTGATCATTGCCTAACCTTAGAAAATACGAGTGAAATTCCAAAGGGATATTCGATTAATTTGAACAAATGAAAAAGCGCAACCCAGCACAATAGGGCTCGATTCTCAAATTTCCAAACATCGAATATCGCCTTCATTTTGAAAGATTTTAGAAAATGTGAATGAAATTCCAAAGGGATCTTTAATTGTTTCGAACCAATGAAAAAGCGCAACGCAGCACGATAGGGCACGATTCTCAAATCACCAAACATTGAACATCGTCTTCGTTTTAAAGTGTTTTTAATAAACATGAGTGCGAATATAAAGGAATATTCGATTGTTTTGAACAAACGAGAAATCACAACCCAGCACGATAGGGCATGATTCTCAAATTATCAAATACCGAGTATTGCCTTAGTTTTAAAGATTTTTAGAAGATATGAGTGAAATTTTAAAGGGATATTCAATTATTTTTTAGCAAACGCGGAATTGCAACCCAACACGTTAGGGCACTATTTCGCGAATTGCCAAATACCGAATCTCGTCTTCGTTTTAAAGAGTTCTTTTTTTTAAAAAAAAATTGTGAAACTAGCTTTAAACGCATTAATTCGATTTGAAATAGGACGAAATTAATCGTAAAATTTGGATTTTATAAAACCACATTTCAAAAATTAAGTGGAAAACGATGAATGGGGTAATATGTGTATGCATAAAAATACGACAATGGAAAAATGAGGATAATATAATTTATCTAATCAACTACAAGAACTAAGCATAACTAGCTTGGAAATATAACTCAACTTCAATCATGCATGGAGAATAATTAGCTTGACAATAATGAATACATAAAATGCAACGACAACATACATGGCATAATAAAAATTATTAGAGGCACCAAACAAAATGCAAACCAAAGAAGCAATATGGTATAAAACCATTTCACAATAATGACGAATAAATGGACATATAAAATATATGTTGAAAATTTGAATAAAACTAAGGATATATATATAAAACCTTTTTTGAAACCGATATTATAGAATGAAAGTTTAGGTCAAATTGCATGTAAAATATTTTAAATACGAATACATTTAAAAGTTGACAAACTACATGATGATTTAAATAATGTAATATAAAAGAATGAGAATAAAGATATATGACAAGACTTAATACACAAAATAGATTTATGAAACATGTGTACATGTATAAAAATAGTATTTAAGTGTGAAATTTTAAACCAAAACAATGTGTGGTAAAATGTTTTCTTAAAAAGGTGACTTATGTACGTAAAAAAAGTATATATATATAGAAAAAAATTAAGAGAATTCATAAAATAACCTTAGTATGGGACTAAATATGTGCATAGAACTAAATTATTAACCATTTATGAACAAATATACGTGAAACATTTGAGCAAGTATTACATAGATATTTTAAATAATATAGTATAAAAATGAACTATAAAATGATGGTTAAAAATATATGAAAAAGTTATTGAAATAGTTCAACAAATATATAAAAATGTTAAGCACTTTAAAGTACAAATATTATAAATTACAAATTATGAACCTTGATTTAAAAAAATGTACATGACACATATATAGAATATTTAAAGAAATATCATATAAATAGCGAAATAACATGATAAAAAGAACCTTGAACTCATTACACAAAGAAGACTATAAGTATAAAATCATGGATCTAATAAAGTATATAGATCAAATATATGTACCAATATATATATAAGTATTTAATCAAAATGTTATATAAAAGTGCTAAAATAATTTAACGTGAAAAGAATTTTAAAACGATGATTTTATAAACAAAATAGAGTTTTCAAAAAGAAATCGACACATATATACACGTATATAAGAATATTAGGAATTTTAAAAGAGTAAGCATTACGAGTCAAAAACACAATTAAAATACTACATTTACAAATATATATATTATCTAAAAGAATATTGTACAAGAATGTTAAAATAATCTAAATAAAATCTTCAAAAACAAATGTACAAATATAACCAAACAAAATGATTAAAATAGATCGATATAGAAATATTAAATATGTTTAAAAGGTAAGTTATACAAATAGAAAACTAAAATAAAAATGAATTAAAATAAGATGAATAGTTTATAAATAAAAAATTGAAAATTGGGTCAATAAATAATCTGCGCAAGTATGTAGGGACTAAAGCTGGAAATATTCTAGATGCCCAAAACGCGACACTGTACGGTGGACTAGAGTGCAAACGCGCACAAATCGCAGGGGTAATACAAAAATCCTGAAGCATGAGTGCGAGCTGATTGAAACGTGGTGCGAAAGGGGAGGGGCCGATTTTGGAAATATACCCTCACCGCAAAAACACGCGGGTCATCGGGGCAGCAAACTAGATCGGGTCGGGCGCGATTAGACGACGTCATTTCTGAGCCATTGAAACGGGCTTAAAACGGCGTCGTATTTGATCCTTTAAAAGGACCTAAAGCTGAATCATTTGGCCAAACAAACCCTAGCCCCTCTTATCCCTCTCGCTGACCTTAGAACTCCCCCTTTAGCGCCGATCTGCGTCTATCAGCAGAGATGAACAGCCCCGGGCTTCAAAGGATGACCATTTCGGCTGTGGGATCCCTTCTAAACCCCGATTTCGACGAAATGAAGGGGAAACGACGGCCAACTCGCAAGGTAAATGTAATAGCCCGATTTTAGGCTTAGTCGGAACAGTGGTTTCGGGACCACAAATCCGACGAAAAAAAATGTAATGGCTTGAATTTTCAGAGGTGTCGGAACGGTGATTCGAGATCACTAAATTCGAAAAATGGGTAGAAAATATTATTAATTTAGTAAGTATAAGTTAAATATGAAGTTAGGAAAATTTTTGAAATAGTGAATAGTGCACTAGAAATAAATATTAAAATAATTAGAATCGAAATGAGGTATCAAGACCTCGGGGATTTTAAACTGAGCCATAAATATTTTTATAAATATTCATGGAGTGTTAAAAAGTTAGTATTAAAGTTTCGTTAAGAAATTTTAAAGTTCCGATAATTAATTGAACAAAAAGGACTAAATTGTAACAAATGCAAAATTTTGGGAAATGATTAAATAGCTTAAATGATAAAAGGAAGAGGGCTTTAAAGGAAAATAGACCCAAGGTCTATTTGGGCTGGACGGCAGAGGCATGAAATCAGCAAGAAAGTAAGGAGAATTAAGGGCAAAATTGGAAAATTGCAAAATTTGCTTAATAAAGTTAGGACCCAAGTGGAATTATCTAGATTTCTCTTCATTTTTCTGAATTCTCATCAGCTAAAACACCATGGAAGGGCTTCTTCAAGCTGGTTCTTCATATTTTTATTACAAGTAAGTTCAATTCTTGACTATTTCTTGAAATTTTTGTATTTTTATGACTTTTACAACTAGGCCCACTTGTTAAATCCATTAGTTTTTGATTTTATGAAAGAAGTTGAAAGTTGATATGAATATGTGCTGGAAGTATATGATGATTTAGCATGAAATTAGAGCTTTAAATTGTTCATATGCTGATTTTATTGAAAGAATTGAATAGAAAGTGAATGTTTGGGACCTAATAGTAAAAGAGTTTGAAGATAGAGTTATATGTGGAAATTCTGAATTTCAATAGTTGTGTAACAACTTATAATGTCTAGTAAAGTACTAATTGAGAAAATTAGATTAATTGAGGGGTTAATTGAGAAAGGACCGAATTGTATAAACTGTGAAATTTGGGGCAAAATGGAAATCAACATTTTGCACTAAAGCAGTTTTAGACAGCAGCAGTAGGGTAACTTTGAAAAATCACCAAAAATTGTAGAGATTGAATTAGAGGATGAATAAAATATGAAACTAAAGCTTATTGAGTATAGTTTCTTATAAAAGAAATGATGGGAGCAATGGAATTGTAAATCATGAGATATAATAGATTTTGTGAGACAAGGTCAGAATGAATTCGGGTTCCCCTGTTCTGACTTTGGAAAATCATTAAAAATTGTACAAAAATGATTATGAGTTATAGTTTATATGGTTAGAATCCTTAATGAGTCTATTTTTAGAAGAAACAAGCTAAAACATCATCCGAATTCTGTACAATGAGATAATTAATTTTTAGTGAAGAGTGGTCGGAACTGTCAGACAGCGAAACAGGGGAAACTTTAAAGAATAAACTGTATTATTTGGCTGAACCAAAAATTATGAAAATTTTATGGTATGAAGATATGTGAGTCTAGTTTCAGGTAAAATTAACGGATCTTAATTTGAAGCTCTGTAGCTCCGGATAAAAATAATTTAGTGACTCTGACTCGGATAAACAGCTTTGAATATACATGTTAGTGAATATTGAAATTATGGTTAATGTTGTTTAAGTGTGTTATACACATTAAGGATGTGGAATGGAGAGGAGGAGGAAAATTGGGAAATATATGAATGATTCGTGTATAAATGGTCATATGTTTGATTATAACTCATAAACGATGAAATATGAATGATGCTTATTTTTGTGCATTATTGGTCATGGTTTAAGCTCATGTGTGAAAATAAAGTTTCATAGTATGTGTGTATGGTATATTCAGTATATGATTTGGCATGAAATAATACCATGAATGGTTTATGAATTAACACATGTTGGTAAGCCTGATATATGAATAAATGATCAAATTGAGCGGAACGCCGGATTTGAGTACTTCTGATCAAGTGACAAAGTGATAAGTGGTAGCTTTAGCTACACTTATCTGATCAAGTGACAAGTGGAAAGTGATAAGTAATAGCTTCGGCTATACTTATCTGATCAAGTGACAAGTGGAAAGTGATAAGTAATAGCTTCGGCTATACTTATCTGATCAAGTGACAAAGTGATAAGTGGTAGCTTTAGCTATACTTATCTGATCAAGTGACAAGTGGAAAGTGATAAGTAATAGCTTCGGCTATACTTATCTGATCAAGTGACAAAGTGATAAGTGATAGCTTCGGCTACACTTATCTGATCAAGTGACAAGTGAAAAGTGATAAGTGATAGCTTTAGCTACACTTATCTGATCAAGAGACAAAGTGATAAGTGGCTACACTTATCTGATCAAGAAACAAAGTGATAGGTGGCTACACTTATCTGATCAGGGACAAGTGATAAGTGATCATACGTAAGACCATAGTTATACTATGGCAAAGTGAAAGTGAAGTACTCAATTTTCCGTGACCGTTCCCTAATTTGATTAAGGATGGTAAGTGACAAATGGGCCCAAAAGAATTAAAGTAAATGGATAAGTGGTAGTGTATTTATATCAGGACGATATTGTTATTCAAACTAAAGTGATATTTTCATTGCTAAATTGAGAATTTCATAAATGTGTTATTGAATGGTATAATCAATAAACATTGAGTTAAATGGTAAATACGTATTAGTTTTGAATTTGATGTCATTGAATTGCACGTGAATTAAATGGAAATTGCTAGTGATATGATTTAAATTATGAGCATGAGAAATTGCGAATTGAATGAAATGGAAATGAAGCATTAAATTGCATAGTATGTATCGGGTCTCGCAGGCCCTAATTATTATGATTATAATATTTTGAGGATATATTGGGAAAAGTTATAGAAACATGTTAATTATTTTGAAAGTTTTAATTTTGATGAAATTTTATAACTCGGTTAAATACGTTTACAAGTGTATGTGTTTTGGTAATGCCTCGTACCCTATTCCGGTGTTGGATACGGGTAAGGGGTGTTACAGTAAACCTCTCTTTTGCTTTCTTTTTTTTGTTTTTGAGATAGATTTCAAAATAAAAAGAAAATAGAGGCGTAAAAATGAAAACAGGGAGCAACCTTTGCAGAATATTCAACTTCTTTGTATTTGATTCCTCTTTTTTTGTGTAATCTGTTCGTAGTCTCCCTTTTACAATCGAAAATCAAAGGCTTTATAGCCGAATAACTAAAGAAAACAACAATTTTTGTCCTCTGCTTTTGTATTGGCTTGTTGTTGCTTTTGTTTGTTTTCTTTTGCAGGTACGGAGCACGGGGCTGTGCGTTGGCGCTCGGGTATGGGTCTAGGTTGGAGTACGGAGACGCGTGTGCGTGGCTGCTGGAGGGTACGGAGGCCAGGGCCGGGGTTTGGCTGCGGCGCGAGAGAGAGAACCCTAGGGTTCCGTTTGTTCTAAAAATTTTTGGGCCATTTGGGCCGGTGTACTTTTGGGGTTGGGTCTAGGTTTAATATTATTTTGGGCTTGGTTTTTTTGTAATTGGACTGTAATGGACTGTGGTTTTTTATTTGTTTATTTTATTTTATATTTTGTTTTGGTTTTCTTGTGTTTGCTGGGGTTTGACATACATAAATTTGTCGACAATTGTCAAGATTTATTCGAAACAGTATTTAAAATTCTTATTTGATAATTATATAATGGGTTCAACAAATTTATTAATAGTTGAATAATGAAATAATTTAATTCACTATTAATTCCATTGAAATTGCTTCATCAATTTAGTATTAAAACCACGCTAAAAAAGTCAATACATTTGGCTCAGCAATTCATGCATGAGCGAGTTCAAATCTTCTTTCTCTAAATTTAAAATAAACAAACGATTAATTAATCACAAACTAGTTCTCAAAAAATTGAAATAAAGTAGAAATTAAAGTCAATGGCTCTCCGAATATAGCCGAAATAAAGTAGACATGCTTCTTTCAGACATGCCACATGGTAGCAAAGCTTACCATCCAAGGAAACATACGACAAACCCGATCTCTTCTTGCTTTGGCATTTCAGGCATCTCGATTTGATCTCTTTGCGAAGGTAGATTTCGGTATTGGAATCCGGAAGGGAGAAGACCGGAGGAAGGCTCGCGCAATGGGGATGTAAATCGTGATCTTCACGGGTGCATTGGTACAAGAATCCTTGTATATCCGAGGCACAAATGTCGCAAACTCTGGTGGTTGATCCTAAAGGATTTTCTTTGTGAAATTGGAAGTTGCATTTTGGGAAAAATTGTTGAAATGGAGGTGAGGGACGACGAATTGCACATTGTTCGTGAAGAATGTAATTGCATTTCTTATGGGGACATTGGTAGCAAACCCCAAATCCGAGCTCTTTGCACCCATCGCAAATGAAAGGAACTTGGCTCTTTTTCCACACAAGCTCATGTTGTGGGTGACCATCAATAACGTGTATCTTTAGTAGTGTTGGCATCTCTTCAAATTGGATTTTCTGCAAACACAGATTGAATTGAACTGATTACTTTTATGTTCATCAACAATCTTATTTTGGTGAATATTCATATCAACATTCAAGTCTAAATCAAATAATATATCTAAATAACTATAATAAGAATCAATTGTCATTCTAATATATATTTCAGATCTAGATTAAAATAAATCTCAACAAGTCCCTTACATAGTGATATTTAAATTAAAATAAATTTAGAGATCGAATCACACGAGGCTTACTTTGGAAGCTTATGACCTCAATCGAAATTAATATTAGCATGCATTAGGCTATTGAATTTTTTTTATAGGATGACTATTTTTACTCATAATTTCTTTCCAACTCTTAAATTAGAAGAAAAACATGATTAAACACATTCAAATCCATATTCCCTGATTGCTACAATAACAACGGTGCAACTAAGCTAAAGCTAAATGGAAGAAATATATGAATATAATACTATATATGTTTTAATGTGGTATAAATTACACCAAAATTCGAAACGAAAAGGGATAAATAATTATAACTTCAATTAATCATTTATTGAGCATCCGGAAAAGGAAAAAAAAAGTAGGGTATAATCAACAACTTTACCTTAAATATAAATGGAAACAAACCTTGAAAGAACCGAGGAATAAAAAGGATGGAATTGATGCTCTGAATGGGCTGGGGGGAGAGGGGAATTATGCTAAGAAAGATTTGCAAATAATACTATATATTTATAGAACAAAAAGCACCGCGTGACTTGTTTCCAAATAACTCCCAAAGTTGTTTCATTGGTTATTTCTTCCCCACCTCTACGTATTTTCTTTCCTTTCCTTTTCGTATTGATTTTAAGAACCAAACATGAACAAACATAATTAATTAGAAATTTCAGGTCTTTTTTGCTTAATGATTCTAAGAAAGATAACAAGAAGTTTAAACTACAGGACAATATATCAATGTTGAGACCCCTTTGTCCCACAAAAACAGTTTATGTTTTCAGCCATGGGAGATACAAAGACGCGCAATCTTTTTCCATTTTTTCTTAGTGAAAAATTTATAGATAATGAAACAAAGTGTAAATTCTTCAATTAGCCACTCAATTTTAATAAATTTTGATTTTGGTCACCAAAATAAATAAATAAATCTCAAATATAGCACCGCCGTAGATAGTTTTCTCGTTTTAGCCTCCCAACTTTAGTATGTTTTTATTTTGATCATTGGCCATTGATTTGGCTAACGGAAATTTTACCTTACATTCATTTTAATCACTCAACAACCTGCACAAGACCAGCAAACAATGCAAGAATCTCTTATTGTTTCATTCCGGAAAGCAAGCAATTCGAGTCGATCAGTTTCGTTCCCGAGCATGGCAGATTGATAGTTCAAGAGATTTAGCGTAAGAAGAAATAAAATATCCAAAAATTTGAGTGCTCCATTCATAGCCTTCTAATGTCTAGATTATAGTAGATCAGCTGTATTTTTCAACAGAAAACATATATTGTAACTTCATGTCTTAAAGAATGAAACACTAATTTAAGGGTATTGATTTATTTCATATTTGACTCTTTTTTTTTTTGCTATTTGTGAACACTGGATCAATAGGAGACAACTTGGGTTTAATAGATTACTTAATAGTTGATTACTAAGCCAGTGCTTTGATGGGTTAGATGAACTAGAGAAGAATGTATTTCTTGACATAGCATGCCTTTTTAAAAACGAATCAAAGGAAGATGCTGAAGAAATTCTAAGTCGATGTTATAGAGGTGCAGTGTCCGGAATAAGCAACTTACTTGATAAGTGCTTAATTGATATCATAACTGCTATTCCTTTTTTTACCATAGATTATTGTGAATGTATTTCAATGCATGACATGCTTGAAGAGATGGGAAAGGACATTGTTCGCCAAGAAGCTAAAAAACTTTGGAAGCACAGTAGATTATAGAATCCTAAAGACGTGTATCAAATACTCAGATACAATAAAATAAGTATTGACTGTATTTGCATTCTTTCTATTTTTCATATTTTTGTGATTTTAATCAAAAGGGTAAAAATAAAAATAATCATGTGTTGTCACATGTTAACAAGTTTAATTATTTGTAATTATAAGTTTGGAGCAGAAAACATTGTTAATTACCAATGTCTTAAGGTATAACAAAATAAAATTAAACTATTTTATATCTAAATTTCCTGTAATAAAAAGGTGTGCCCGAAAGTCTAAGCTTTCCTTAATATAGTTACTTATTTTAATGAGTGATTTATTTGAATCATCATTTATTTCTCTGTTACTAATACTTGATAAATTGATTTTTGTTATTAGGGGACTGATTTAATTTAATAAATAAAGTTAGATATGTCTCAAATTAATAATCTACAGTTATGTCTTACTGTTTTTGACAATATGCACAATCTTAGAGCCATCCACTTCTATTCATCTGGGAGATTTTTGAAGAAGTGTTCGGAAAAGAAATTTTTTGCCGACCAAGATAATAGTGTATCTCTTCCTGATGAGTTAAGGTATCTTTTTTGGGATTATTATCCCTTCAAATCTCTATCAAGTTTTAACCCAATCAATCTTGTTATGTTGAAATTACCACATGGCGATATGGAATTTCTTTGGAATGAAGACGGTTATCAGGTATTCTTTCGTACTTTCTTCATCCAATATTTAAAAATATATATTTTTATAATTGATGTATAAGTGAATAATATGATGAAGTCTTATTAAAAGCTTTTAAAAATATATATATTTTTTAATTTTTCTTTCACTTCTGATACAATCCAAAATAAGTAGACAATGCTATGAAGTAATGTAGATATTTTATATTTTGATTGCGCAGAATCTTGTTAACTTGAGGGAAATTGACCTTACTCAATGCAAGAATTTAAGGAAGATCCCTAATTTATTAAGTGCCATCACCCTTAAAAGCCTTTGCTGCAATGGGTGCGAAAGTTTGGTCGAACACCCTTGTCTCGATCATTTGGCATATCTTAAAACGCTTGAACTTGAGGGATGTCATAATCTCAAGAAGTTTCTCGAGGTCCCAAATCAATTTTCTATTTTAGAATTAGATGAAACCGAAGAAGTGCCTGATTCAATTGAGCATCTCACCAGATTTGAACAATTGTGCTTGAGAAAGTCAGGGGTGAAAAAGGTATCGAGCAATGAAACCCATCACCGAATTCCTTCGTTCTCTGTATCTTAGTCATTGCCCTATCATCGAATTCCCAAAAAACCCATCAGAATTATACTTATTTGAGACTCAAACCGAATTCCCAGGAAACTCAATCCTTAAGTTTAAAAGCCTTGAATTTATGCATATAGATCATTGCAACAACCTTAAATTTCTCTCAGAGCTTCCACCATATCTAAAGTACTTAGCTGCACATAACTTCACATCATTAGAAAAAGTATCGTTCACAAACCAAAATCTATATAAACTCGAATCTTCAGATGATAGTCATGAATTTTTTCATGTTATTCTCTAATTGCTTCAACTTGAATCAAGATTCAATTAATAACATTAAGGCAACTGCGATGATCAAAAATTGGATCCCTAGTAAAGAAATGGGAAAAGGAATCTGATTGTGATCCACCAAGTCTTGTTTGTTGTTTCCAGGGAAACGAAATTTTGAAAAATACATTTGAGTATCAGAGCATGAGTTCTTCATTAATTTTGAGACTATCCCCAAATGGGTGTAGTGGGGGAAGATTCTTGGTTTTTGTTATCTGTGTTAGAAAATGACCCTCCATGCAGCTCATGCAATCAAGGAGAAATTCATGCACGTAAGAATTCATGCATATAAGTCTTCCGGATGAAATACATGCAACTGAAGATGTTAATGCTATTTTTCATCTCAGTTTCATTTTGTTACTTTTTTACAATTTTTTTGTAATTTAGTTCATTTTGAACTATGTTTGGATGACAATTGATGTAACTTGATGGTAAAAGAGGTGATTACCAGCTTTGCTTTAGTGTGCAAGTCAAATTGATCTAGTTCCAATGAATTAAGTGGAGTTAGGTAATGTTTAGGTGATGAATTTGTTGATTTTGACCAGCCAATGTCTGGTATATGTAATGGCTTCATGCCAAAGTTCATTTTAATGAAAAATATTGAATTTCATTCAATTTATGCTCCATTTTTCTTTGCTTTCATTTCTGTTCTTGTTTTCCCTTGCAAAATCTGTTAGTTTCTTCCACAAGCTTCGAGCATTGTTGCTCAAGACTCAGTTTTTTCTTCATTTTTCATCCGGATATATTACGCTGTTGTTTAAGATCCAGACTGAAGTTCATACTTCATCCGGATAAAGTGTCCCAAAACACCAACAATTGGTATCTAGAGATTTCATCTTAGAAGACTTGTTGTAGTAAACTGAATGGCTTCATCAGGCTTTTCTCCTGCAGCACCACCAGTCTTTAATGGTGAAGGGTTCCACATATGGGTTGTCAAGATAAAGACTTACTTGCAGGCCTTTGATCTGTGGGAAGTTGTCAACACTGATGTTGAGCCAGCTACACTCAGTGCCAACCCTACAGTGGCTCAAGTCAGGAAACACACAGATGAGAGGACCAAAAGGTATAAGGCCATGTCCTGTATTCAGAACTATGTGTCTGATGTTATTTTCACAAGAATCATGGCCTGTAAGACTCCAAAATAGGCCTGAGACAAGCTTAAGGAGGAGTTCCAAGGCACAGAAAGGACAAGGTAGCAGCAACTATTGAACTTGAGGAGAGATTTTGAAAATTTGAAGATAAAGGAGGAAGAGACAGTGAAACAGTATTCATATAGAATCATGGCTGTTGTGAACAGCATAAGGCTACTAGGAGAACAGTTCAGTAAGGCAAGGATTGTGGAGAAGGTGCTCTCAACATTGCTTGAAAGATATTAGGCAAAAATCTCATCCTTGGAGGATTCGAGAGATCTTGCAAGCATCTCTCTAACTGAGCTCATTAATGCCCTCTATGCTTAGGAGCAAAGGAGAGCTAGCAGAATGGAAGAGCACCAGGAGGGTGTTTTCCAAGCTAAGGCCAAAGCAGCCTCGAGCACCTCAGCCTATAAAGGCAAGAAAAAATGGAGAAGCAGGCCTAAGCCTAATACTGTAAGAAGAGGAGATCAACCTTGCAGATTTTTTAAAAGGCCTGGTCATCCAGAGGCCAAATGCTGGTTCAGACCAGATGCCTTGTGTTAACATTGCAAGAAGAAGGGCCATGTTGAAAGGGTTTGCAAAGAAAAAGGTAGACCTGGGCAAAACCAAGCACAACACAAGGATGTTGAAGCTCGTATGGCTGAAGATAGCAGTGACCATGAAAAGCAGGTCTTTGTTGTGTCATGCTTACCTGGTCAGAGCAAGGGCCTAAAAGGTTGGTTTTTGGACAGTGGTTGCACTAACCACATGTCACTAGATGCAACCATTTTCAAAACCTTGGACAGATCCTGCAAAACCAAGGTGAAAATTGGAAATGGTCAGTTCATTAAGGCTGAAGGAAAGGGTGATGTGCTAATATGCACTTCCACTGGTGACAAAGTCATCATAAATGTGTTGCTGGTACCTGAGATTGACAGGAACCTTTTCAGCATTGCTTATGTAATATCCCGAATTAAGGCCTAATCGGAATAGTGGTTTCATGACCACAAATCCCAGATAAAAATAATTATTTTAAAATTATTTTGAGGTTTATGATATGATTGCATTATTGTGTGAAAATTTCGTGATGAAATTCTATGCATAAAGTGCTTAAGTTGAGATTAGGGACTAAATCGAATAAATTGCAAAACTTGCATTCTAGAAGTTTTTAGTATGAAATTGATTTGAAATATTAATTAGGAGGTCTTAAATGGAATTTAACCAATTTTAAGTTCATGGACAAAATTAGGACATGGAAGGAATTTTTGGAAAGTTTAGTAGTAAGGGCATTTTGGTCATTTGGATATTAAATGAAATAAAAATAGGAAAAATAACCCAAAATGATCATCTTCTCCATATTGTTCTGCCGATTTTTGCTCTCCTCCATAGCTGGGGTTTCTTCAACTTTCAAACTTCATAGTAAGTGATTTCAAGCCCCGTTTTTACTGATTTTTATGTTTTTGAAATCCCGGTAGCTCGATTTAGCTTATGTTAACAATAATTCAACCTATGGTTCATATTTGGAAAAATACCCATAGGTGAAATTTGTGTATTTTGGTGTTTTATGACAGAATATGAGGTTTTAAATTTTGTTAGACAACTTGTGCTACTCGGTTTTGAGTGAAAACGAGTAAAAAGGCTTAATCGGTAAAAAATATTTAGTAGTCATAAATACATGTTAGAGTGAGAATTTGATGTTGCTATAGAAGGGAAAAATGATCAGCATGTCATAAAACATAATAATAAGGGATGAAGTTTAATTCCCGAGCCTAGGGGCAAAAGTGTAATTATGCAAAAGTTTAGGGGTAAAATGGTAATTTTGCCAAAGTTCGTATTAAGGACTGTTTTAATGAATGTATGTATTAAATAAGATTAATTTGGTATTATAGATCAAGAGAAACGAGATTCAAGTCGTGATCGGGGGAAAAACAAAGTTTTCGAGGAATAGGCTTGATTGTTAAAAATTTTGTACCGAGGTAAGTTCATGTGTAAATAATGTAGCATAATTGTTATTTTTAAGTTATTGATGTTGTTATTTTTAAGTTATTGATGTTAAATATAGGATATGCTTATTCTTATCATGAAATATATGCTTTGTGGTTATTTTCGAATAAAATGCAAATTAAGTGTATTATTTGTTAAATAGAAAGTGCTACCGAGTATTGGTTTCGGTATTTTACGGAAGATGGCAAGGAGACGTGTTCGAGGAAAATCCCTTTTGAACCTTAGGAATAGATTAGGATACAAGTGACATGTCACTAGAATGGTTGAGCATCCGAACTCGTTGAGTTGAGTCCGAGTTCACTTATGGATGTGGAATGTCTGAACTCGTTGAGTTGAGTCCGAGTTCGTGAGATGTAACTAGGCATCCGAACTCGTTGAGTTGAGTCCGAGTTCACTTATGGATGCGAACACCCGAGCTTGTTGAGTTGAGTCCGAGTTCACTTATGGGCGGGTTACATGGTAGCTTGGCTACAAATATGGCACTTATGTGCAAATTATCCATGTATCCGAGTTATATTCCGATGTGTTCAACGGGTAAAATTTCTAGTGGAATGGAAGAACACTTAAGATGTAGGTGACGTATTGGTAAGTATTGTGAAATTGACACTTTGGACAAGTATGTACTTAACCCTCGGGTTGAAAATAGATACAACAACGATAAGGTGGTAAGATGATGAATGATGTTTAAAAATGTGATATATGTTTTGGTGATACCATGCTAAGGTTGTTTGGTATAATTGTATGGTTATGTTACTTGTTATTTGCATATGAACTTACTAAGCATTTGTGCTTACTCCCTCCTTTTCGTTCATTGTAGTTTTAACAAGCCGGCTTGACAATTGGGATAGGTCGAAGACTCGTTCACACTATCCGAAGGCCTAAATTGGTAAAATGGCTTGTGTGTTTTGAATGTGGCATGTATGGCAAAATACTCACTTTGTGTAAATGATCTTATGATATGGCTATGGTTTGGAAAGAAAAGGGTTTGTAAATGATTAGCCATTGGAATGGCCAATCTAAGTCATATTTGATGTTATGTATGTTTAAAATGCTATTTAGTCCATGAAAATCCTTAGTAAAGTGAAATCTGCCATAAAACAGAATCTGACAACAGCAGTGATGTAAATTTTAAAAATCACTAAAAATGGTAGAAATGGAATTAAATGATGAGTAAGTTATGAAATTTAATCTTAATGAGTCTATTTTCATATGGATTGAACAAAACAGGTATATGAATTATATTTTATGAGATATTTGAATTTTTGTGAAACAGGGCCAGAGTGATTTCTGGATCCCTTGTTCTGACTTTATAAATTCACCATAAATTGTACCAAAATAATTAGGTGGTGTATTTTATATTCTTAGAACCCTTATTGAGTCTAGTTTCAGGAGAAACAAACGGAATAGTTATTGAAACTCTGTACAGGGAGATATATGATTTGTAATACACAGAGGTCAGAGCAGTCGAACCCTGAAATAGGGGAGAATTTAACTAATAAACTGTACTAATTGGCCCGACAAAAAATTCTATAAAAAAAATTAGTAGATAGATATATGAATCTAGTTTAAGGAAAAATTTACGGAATTGGATTTCGAGTTTCGGAACTCGAGATATGAATTTTTAAGTAACTGTGACGCAGTTGGACAGCTTGTCTGAATTTGTTTAAGTGCTCAAATAAGTTTAGTAATGGCTCGTGCTCGACTCCGGCGACAGTCTCGGGCATGGGGGTGTTACATTTGGTGGTATTAGATCAGGTTTAGTCGGTTCTCAGACTAATGTGTTGTATGTACGGGTTTTGCTATACATGCCATATATATATATTGGGATAGTGTGACGACTTCTGACCTTTTAAATGATTTTTTTATAGTAAATGGATCCCGATCCAACTGCGGCTGATGATGTAGAGAGTAATGCACCAGCTCCGACTAAAGGGGCAGTGCCAACTGAAAATCCACCTCCTACTGTTGGTCAAGGAGGAGGAGAAAGGGCTCGGGAAGCCTTTCTCCAAATGATGAATGCTTGGTATACTGAGTTCGTTCGTACGAACCCGAATGCACAACCTCCCCCACCTCCCCCGATTCCTCAACCTGTACCCCCGATGCCTCAGGGTGTAGATCTAATGAAATTTCATAGAACTCCAGTTGACAAAATCCGTAAACAAGGGGCCGAAGAATTCATGGCAAATATTGATGATGATGCCAAGAAAGCAGAGTTTTGGCTCGAGAATTCTATTCGAGTATTTGATGAATTGTCTTGTACACCTGAGGAATGCTTGAAATGTGCTATATCATTGTTGAGGAATTCAGCTTATCATTGGTGGAAGACATTGACTTCAGTAGTACCGAAAGAGAAAGTAACTTGGGAGTTCTTTCAAGAAGAATTTCGGAAGAAATACATCAGTGAAAGATTTGTTGATCAGAAGCGTAAAGAGTTTCTTGAATTGAAGCAGGGGAACATGACAGTTACTGAATAGAAAAGAAGTTCGTCAGGTTGAGTAAGTATGCTAGAGAATACATTCCTACAGAGGCTAAAATGTGTAGGCGATTTGAAGACGGACTCAATGAAGACATCAAAGTATTTGTTGCGATTCTTGAATTAAAAGAAATGGTAGTACTTGTTGATCGAGCTTGCAAGGCTGAAGAACTACTTAAAGAGAAGAAAAAAGTAGAGGCTGAGACTAGAAATTGGAAGAAAAGACCGACGAGTAGTTCATTCTCACAGCAATCTAGGAAATCTAGAAATATGTATTCTCGTCCTCAGATTTCGGCCGGACAATCATATGGAAATTTTAAGAAGCAAAATGTGGGTCTTAAATCTCAGACTACTTCTGCAGCTAGTGTGGGGAATTCGAGATTTGTTAAGCCCGAGTGCCAGCGGTGTGGTAGAAATCATTTTGGCCCATGTAGAGCAAATGAATGTTTTCAGTGTGGTTCTCCGGATCATTTTATTAGAGACTGCCCAGAGAGAGTTGAGAAAGAAAAATTTCTGAGTGTAAAAGCTAGTGGTGCAGACTCGAGAGGAAGATATTCGAGAAAAGCTGGAAATGAAGCAAGCAGCAAGAATGTAGCCAGAGATTCAGCAGCTAAATCTGAAGTAAGGGCTCCAGCTAGAACTTATGCCATAAAGGCACGTGAAGATGCTTCATCACCCGATGTGATTACTGGTATATTTTCTCTTTATGATGTTAATGTTAATGCTTTGATTGATCCCGGTTCTACTTATTCATATGTATGCATGAAACTGGTGTCTAGTATGAATATACCTATTGAGAACACAGAATTTATGATTAGAGTGTCGAATCCACTAGGCAAATGTGTGATAGTTGATAAAGTATGCAAGAAATGCCCTTTAATGATTCGGGGTCATTACTTTCTGGCTGATTTGATGTTGTTGCTATTTGATGAATTTGATATTATTTTGGGTATGGATTGGTTGACATTGCATGATGCTATAGTAAATTGCAAAGAAAAGGTTATAGAATTAAAGTGTGAAAGTGGTAAAATTCTGCGGGTTGAATCAGAAAAGTCAGAGGCATTATCTAGTGTCATTTCTTCGATGTCGGCTCAGAGATATTTGAGGAAGAGTTATGAAGCTTATTTGGCGTATGTAATTAATACAAAAGAAGTTGAAAAGAAAGTTGAATCAGTGCCGGTTGTGTGTGAATTTGCGGATGTATTTCCAGAAGAATTGCCGAGTTTGCCTCCAGTTAGGGAAGTAGAATTTGGTATTGATTTGATACCGGGAACAGCTCCGATCTCGATTGCTCCATATAGAATGGCACCAGCAGAGTTGAAAGAATTAAAGTCGCAGTTGCAAGAGTTGACTGATAAAGGCTTTGTGAGACCGAGTTTTTCACCTTGGGGTGCTCCTGTGTTATTTGTGAAAAAGAAGGATGGTTCTATGAGATTGTGTGTTGACTATCATCAATTAAACAAGATGACAATCAAGAACAAGTATCCGTTGCCGAGAATTGATGATTTGTTTGATCAGCTGAAAGGAGCAACATGGTTTTCAAAGGTTGACTTGAGATCTGGATACTATCAGCTGCGAGTAAAAGAGCCGGATGTGCCTAAAAATACTTTTAGAACAAGGTACGGTCATTATGAATTTTTAGTTATGCCA
This sequence comes from Gossypium hirsutum, assembly GCF_007990345.1. Classification (NCBI taxonomy): domain Eukaryota; kingdom Viridiplantae; phylum Streptophyta; class Magnoliopsida; order Malvales; family Malvaceae; genus Gossypium; species Gossypium hirsutum. The sequence continues at coordinate 114,190,299 of NC_053433.1, read as the reverse complement.
TTCGGGCTGACAAACGCTCCTGCTGTGTTTATGGATTTGATGAATCGCATATTTCGGCCATACTTGGACAAATTTGTTGTGGTGTTTATTGATGATATTTTAATTTATTCAAAAGATGAGACAGAGCATGCTGAGCACTTGAAGATAGTTTTGCAAACTTTGAGAGATAAGCAGTTGTATGCTAAGTTCAGTAAAAGTGAATTTTGGCTTCGAGAAGTTGGATTTTTGGGTCACATTGTTTCAGGTGATGGTATACGGGTTGATTCTAGTAAAATTTCAGCCATTGTTGATTGGAAACCACCGAAAAATGTAACCGAAGTTAAAAGTTTCTTGGGGTTAGCTGGGTATTATCGGCGGTTTGTAAATGGATTTTCTATAATTGCTGCTCCTATGACTAGACTACTCCAAAAGAATGTTAAATTTGAATGGACGAAAGAATGTCAACAGAGTTTTGAAGAATTGAAAAAGTTATTAACAGAGGCACCAGTGTTAGTACAACCCGAATCAGGTAAAGAATTTGTGGTGTATAGTGATGCTTTTTTAAATGGTTTGGGGTGTGTACTCATGCAAGAAGGAAAAGTGGTGACTTATGCTTCGAGGCAGTTAAAACCTCATGAGAGGAATTATCCTACTCACGATTTGGAATTGGCTGCGGTGGTGTTTGCTTTGAAGATTTGGCGACATTATTTGTATGGTGATAAGTGCCGGGTATATACCGACCAAAAATTCTTAAGTACTTGATGTCACAAAAAGACTTGAATTTGAGACAACGAAGATGGTTGGAGTTGTTGAAAGATTACGAGCTTGTTATTGACTACCATCCAGGAAAAGCGAATGTGGTTGCCGATGCTTTAAGCATAAAGTTGTTATTTGTTTTGAGAGCTATGAATACTCAGTTAAAGATATCAGGTGATGGTTCGATTCTAGCAGAGATAAGATCAAGACCGATGTTTTTACAAGAGATTTCTGAAGCTCAGAAAAATGATAAAGATTTGCTAGCCAAGAGAAAACAGTGTGAAGCTGATACGAGATCAGATTTCAGAATCGGTTCTGATGGTTTTTTGATGTTTAAAAATTGGATTTGTGTACCGAAAAATGATGAGTTGATTCAAAAGATTTTGCATGAAGCACATAATGGTTGTTTGGTAGTTCACCCGGGCAGTACGAAAATGTATAATGACTTGAAGAAAATGTACTGGTGGAGTGGGATGAAAAGAGATATTTCCGAGTTTGTATCAAAGTGCTTAATTTGTCAACAAGTGAAAGCTGAACACCAAGTACCTTCGGGATTACTCCAGCCTATCATTGTTCCTGAATGGAAATGGGATCGGATTACTATGGATTTTCATCAGGGTTGCCGTTAACTCCGGGGAAGAAAAATGCCATCTGGGTAATAGTTGACAGACTGACTAAATCAGCTTATTTTATTCCGGTACGTACAGATTATTCTCTTAATAAGTTGGCTGAATTGTATATCAGTGAGATTGTTAGACTTCATGGAATACCTTTGTCAATCATTTCGGATAGAGATCCGAGATTTACTTCACGGTTTTGGCAAAGGTTGCAAGAGGCATTAGGTACAAAGTTAAATTTCAGCACTGCCTTTCATCCACAAACTGATGGACAATCAGAGAGAGTAATTCAGATTCTTGAAGACATGCTCAGATGTTGCGCATTGGAATTTCAAGGTAGTTGGGAAAGGTACTTACCGTTGGTAGAATTTGCTTATAATAATAGTTATCAGACAAGTTTGAAGATGGCACCTTATGAAGCATTGTATGGTCGTAAATGTCGGACGCCATTGTATTGGATTGAACTCAGGGAAAGTCAGATTTATGGAGTTGATCTAATAAAAGAAACTGAAGAAAAGGTGAAAGTGATTCGAGATTGTTTGAAAACTACTTCAGATAGACAGAAATCTTATGCGGATTTGAAACGAAGGGAAATCGAGTTTCAAGCTGGTGATAAGGTATTTTTGAAAGTGTCTCCATGGAAGAAAGTTCTTAGATTTGGACGGAAGGGCAAGTTAAGTCCGCGTTTTATTGGACCATATGAAATAATTGAAAAAGTTGGACCAGTAGCTTATCGGTTAGCATTACCACCTGAATTGCAAAAGATGCATGATGTGTTCCATGTATCTATGTTACGTCAGTATCGTTTGGATCCTTCACATATAATTTCACCGACAGAAATTGAGCTACAACCGGATATGACTTACGAAGAAGAACCGATTAAGATTTTAGCTCGAGAGGTTAAGCAACTAAGAAATAAAAGTGTCGCTCTCGTGAAAGTATTGTGGCAAAAGCACGGGGTAGAAGAGACTACATGGGAACCTGAGAAAACTATGAGAAACCAATACCCATACCTGTTTACCGGTAAGATTTTCGAGGACGAAAATCCTTAAAGGGGGGAGAGTTGTAATATCCCGAATTAAGACCTAATCGGAATAGTGGTTTCGTGACCACAAATCCAAGATAAAAATAATTATTTTAAAATTATTTTGAGGTTTATGATATGATTGCATGATTGTGTGAAAATTTCGTGATGAAATTCTATGCATAAAGTGCTTAAGTTGAGATTAGGGACTAAATCGAATAAATTGCAAAACTTGCATTCTAGAAGTTTTTAGTATGAAATTGATTGAAATATTAATTAGGAGGTCTTAAATGGTAATTTGACCAATTTTAAGTTCATGGACAAAATTAGGACATGGAAGGAATTTTTGGAAAGTTTAGTAGTAAGGGCATTTTGGTCATTTGGATATTAAATGAAATAAAAATAGGAAAAATAACCCAAAATGATCATCTTCTCCATATTGTTCTGCCGATTTTTGCTCTCCTCCATAGCTAGGGTTTCTTCAACTTTCAAACTTCATAGTAAGTGATTTCAAGCCCCGTTTTTAATGATTTTTATGTTTTTGAAATCCCGGTAGCTCGATTTAGCTTATGTTAACAATAATTCAACCTATGGTTTGTAGACACTCAATTTTGCCCGGCCCATTTTAGTATTTAAAATAATAAACCCTAAAAAAAACAAAGTCCAAGTTCAGTCCAGAATTACAAATATAATTTGGCCCGATCGGAATGGCCCATTACTTGAAAAGATTTAAGGTCCATCTACAAGCTTGACTCATATGGAAATATAATCTTCGATGATATGTAATCTTAGATATGATACAATCTTAAACATGATTGCAATCTTAGATATGATACAATCTTAGATATGATTGCAATCTTAGATATGATGCAATCTTAGATATGATTGCAATCTTAGATATGATATACAATCTTAGAAGATATGATTTTGTAATCTTGGAGATTTAATTTGTAGATATCCTTTAATCTTAACCGTTGATGTAATTGATCTGTACCGTTGGATTTGGGGAGGCTCAACTATAAATAGAGGCCTCTCCCTTCATTGTAAAGGACTTGAGTTTTGAGAAGCAATAAGAATTCTTGAAGAGCATTCACTCAAATTTCTCTCCCTCTTGCATTCTTACTCTCTGTGGTTTGTTCTTATTTTATTCTTCGTCTCTCTTAGTTTTTCAACTCTTTTTATTTTTAATTTCTTCAATTTTCAAATATGTATATTTTTTCCTATCTTTTATACATTTGATTATGTATTTTATATATCATAATATTTAACCTTTTTATATAGTTTATTTTCAAATATATATTTTCTATGCATGTATATATATTATATAATCATTTCATTGTAAATATAAATTATTTTACATATTTGATATTTTATACATTATTTTTCTAAACCAATATATTTTATATTTTTTATATAATTATTATTCTTATAAATATATTTTTATTATATATTATATTTTAAATTTATTATTAAATATCACATTTTTTTATATGCTCATTCTATTTATCAATTGTTTATATTATACATATATTTTTAAAACTTATGTTTTTTATTATTATACAATATTTGTTTTTACTTTAGCATTAATGTATTATTGTTATGTTATGTATTTCATATGTTATGTAATATCTTAGACTTTTATAATTTACTTTCAAATGTATATTTTTATATATGTACATTGATATATTGTATTATATGCATCATTTTATTTATTAATCCATTCATGTGTACATTAAATTATTGGATTTTATATTTTATGTAGATTCTATTTATCCATTTGCTATGCATGTCATCTATTTTTACTCATACATATTTTACACATTAATATTTACCATGTTTTTTATATTATTTAATGTTTTATTTATGATATATTGTATATAATTAGTGCATTTATTATGTTTTCTTTTTGGTATATTCCTATTTGCTTAGCATGATTATTTTTATTATTCTATTTTACCCTCTATATAGTGATTGCATTTATATAAAGTGTTATAATACTTTATAATATACGCTATTTGAATATCTATGTTTCATAATATAGAATTGTCACTCTAAAAGGTCATTTAAAACAATATTTAAAAGTTTTATAAAAATAAAAAAGGCAATGCTTAGTATTTGAAAGCTTCGAGAAAAGTAGTGCCCTAACTTATTGGGTTGCAACTTTTCTCGTTGAGTTCGAATAGTCAAGTACCCTTCTAAGTTTTTTAAGATTTTCAAAATAAGAGCAACTGTCTTGGAATTTCAAAGCGTTGTGTCCTAACTTATTGGATGTGGCGATTTGTCGTTTCGAGATAGGGATTTCCAAAAGGTTAACTTAGTGTCAATGTTTTGATACGAGTGAACCCAAATTTTCAAAATCAAAGTATTTTAAAGAGGATTATATCTTAAAATTTTTTAAATTTCTGACATTAAAGACATTTGATAATCAATTAGGTACCAATTTTTGGGCGTTACGAGGGTGCTAATCCTTCCTCGTACGTAACCGACTCCCGAACCCATTCTTTTATTTCGTGGACCAAAACTAATGATTTTAAAATAAAATGTTTTAAAGGTGATCCAATCACACCTAAAAAGATTGGTGGTGACTCCCGTTTTCGTTTTTTAAAATCGATTCCCATTTTCCAAAACTCGATTTGAAAATGGTTTCGACAGCTTGGCGACTCCGCTGAGGACTAATAAGAGAGTCAAGCCGTGTAATTGATTATCTCTTGTCTTAATGTCGGAAATTAAAATTTTAAAATTTAATCTTCTTTGCATTACATGTGTTTGTGTTATTGCATGTGTTGCTATATTCTAATACGCATTGCATTTGCATGACCGTTGTGGTCACACCCTTAAGTGGGAGTGAGAAGCTACGCCTTCGTGAGGTTTTCGCCTCCGTGCAGGATAGTGGATCACTTTCGGGATACATCCGTACCTATGGTTTCATGAGATTTTCATCTCCATGTAGCTATAGGGAAATGTGTCCCCCTGAACTGAACTCGATTCAAATGAGCCTATAATGGGTGAGGATCGAGGAATCTGCTGGTTCAGGTACCTTAACTTTAGAACTAAACCACATATAGAAGGACCGTAAGAGCTCAACCTAGATAGAATTATACCGTAATTATTACCCTTGCAGGTTATCTTTGAGTTTATTGTTATCATGTGATACTAACTATCTCTTTTCTTTTGTTGCATATCATTTCGCATTTAAAAGGTATCGATTTTCGGTCAGTTTCTAAGTTAGAGAGTTTTATTATGGAGAACGGACTTCTTGATAGAGTGGAAGACAACGCTAACGTCCATATATGGTCAGAGCAAACTCAGTTAGTAAAGGAAAATAGTCTAGCCATGGGATATGTGTCAGAGCTGTCAGACTACATTCGTATCACACAGGATAATCAGCATGAGTTAAAGGAAATATGGGATCAATGGGGTAGCGAAGCCAAGCAGTTGTTCTACAACAACCATGGGGACTTGCAGTACTTGCTTGACTTGGGAATAGACGAGAATTTGTTTCGGGCCATCACTCAGTATTGGAATCTTGTATACAGTTGCTTTACGTTTGGAAAAGCCTATATGGTACCCGTGGTGGAGGAATATTCAATTTTGGGGCGTTGTCCTATGATTCAAGTTGATAAAGTTTACTCAAGGGCTAATTGTATTCCAAATTTTGTGACGAAGTTGATGAATGTCATAGGGAGAGGGAGTGAGCTAAAATGGAAAGAACAGGAGGGAAAAGGGGTAGTCTTGGAATTCCTGCCTCTTTCGCCACTAGTGCGTCTTAATGTTGTTTCCAATCAAAGCAGAATTGGATACGAAGAAGATTGTTCGACACTCTATGGCAAGACGTGCTGTAGGGAAAAAGGTAATGTACTCACCAATCATTTTAAGGTGAACAAGAAGAGTATTGATGGACATTTCCACCATTACAACATTTCTCTTTCATAGGAAGATGGTCGATGGTAAGAGTGTTGGAAGAAAAGTGATTGACAGAATGCATAGACCTACAAAGGTGAGTTGGATGGAAAGAATTGTGCCTATGATGGTAAATTATAGGACCAAACAACAAGCATGAGTTCACTATGTTGCACTTATCAGAGATAATGGAAATGCAAGCCCTGATGATCTGTCAAAATGGATGCAAAAGAATGAGATTAAAGAAGTCCATATTATTTAAAAGACCTCTAAAGTAGAGATTAACTATACTGAGAAGATACCCTTCTAAGCATTTCAAAATGCTTTGTGTGGATAGGAATCTGAAAGCTCTCAAGAAACCCTAAAGGTGTTGGATATCATTTTAAGGTAGCATGTTAAGTAGGAATGCCCACTTGTTTGCCAATCTTTCTTTCAAGATAATCAGAACAACTTCACAGACATTGGAAGAGGTGTCCATAGATGTAGGGATTATCTTATGGGTGAAGCCATAGCTCAAATTCGGGATGGTAGTAGATCATTTAAGGACCATGAAGGTACAAGCTGATACATTGAGCACAGTCAGATCATTGTCAAGAGTTAGCTTTGTTGAGTTAAAACTTTAGGCCATGGGACGAAGGCATATTTGTAATCCATTCATATGTAAAGATATTCTTTTTCTAAATAAAGTTTTCCAAATGAAATTAAGTCGAGATCGATACCTTTTTGCATTCATGAATTTGTATTACATCACATCACATTATATGCATTTAAATTATAAAAAGACCATAATTAGTTAAAGTTATTAAAAAAGAAAGAAAAAGAGAGAGAGAGAGAAGAGGGTCACGGCTAAGTGAAAAAGAGACGTTCCCTTACATATCCCTGACTTTTGTGTCAAGAGGAATATTACCCGGAGAAGGGGGTGTTTGGAAATGAAAATAATCCCATCAATGTCATACATGAGGAAGGGACTGAACAAAGAAACCTTGAGGGCATTCGCCCTTACGAATCGGGAAGTTCTTTAAACAATTGGACTGCAGAAGAACTTCCTGTAATCTTTAGGAATTTTACGGAGTAATATTCAGAACACTCTTGTTGCTCTAAAGCCTAGGAGTAATGAGATTTCTTTTGAGAAGTGGGCTCATGTTCAGACATTTTTATTTTCAATAAAACATACTTTTATTATTTATCCGAGTAAATATTCTTTCATTCTGATTCTTTTGACCTTTGACATTCTTTATAAATTTTCATTTCATGTAAATAGTCATTTTTGAATTCATTTTTTCCTTTTATATTCTTTTGTGTACCTATCATAGATCCCTAGATATCAATGACACGGGCAACGATACTACAGATTCAGAGTTCCTTTTGAGTGCGATATGTGTTTAGAGGAATCTCAGTACTTTGAAGGTGACAGACATTGTGACTTGTTTCTGAATTTGTTGAAAATGGTTTTTACCCCATGAAGTGGTGGTAAGAAATATAACCTTAGAGGAAGGAAAGATTGCGAAATTGGAATTAGCTGAGGAGACAAAACAAGACCTTGTTGAGACTATTATGGGAATTCAAAAATATGGTCCAAAGACGCATGCAGGAGGATTTGCAATTGCCAGGATAAACATGAGGTTTTGGGGCACTGTTGGTCCACCATGGAAAGGGATCGCATCAGTTGTACAATGAATGCCAAATTTAAAGGAGTAAAGACTTATGGGGCATGTATGTTATGGGCCCGAGCTCATCAAAAGTTTCAAGCTAACAATGACTCATCTTTGTAGACGTCAACTACTCCATTAAGAGGGGGAGATAGCTTCATATGCCAATATTACAAAGTCAAAAGTCATCTATTTCAAAAAAAAAAAAGAAAAAAGATTATATATAACTGCACAATGCCAAAAGTTTGCAGTCTTTTCTAAGATAATGCGCCATACCACAGTACAACAAAGGTTGCCAAAAGAAAAGAAAAAGAAGAAAAAAAACAAATTACAAAAGATGACCGAGACTGGTAAAAATTGGCATAAGAAACTACCGCCTACTCTCTATGCTTACGCTGGGGCAAACACCTTCAATTCCAGTTGTTTCAAAGGTTCCAACCATCATCCTTGGAATGGGTGCATTGTTTGGCTTTCCTGAGCAGTCTGATGTGCCGTCAATAGTTGCGATGGCTAGCTCTAGGCGGTGGCCATTTATTTTCAGCTATGGGGCATCAGGCCGTACACAGTCTCTGAAGCTTAAAATGATAGATTCTTTCTTCAAAACCACTTTCTGACAAAGTTGATGACGGTATCATGAAGGAAGCTCTCTTAGACTTCTATACAAGTTCAGAGAAGAAGAAACCTGATCAAATCATTATTTTCAGGGAGAGGGTTAGCGAGTCTCAATTCAATCAAGTTTTGATCAAGTTAATGAGGTTTGCAAGTTCCTTGGCGAGAAGTGGAACCTTAAAGATTGTGGTTATTATTGTACGAAAAACCATCATACCAAGTTTTTTTTTCAGCAGGGATCTCCTGACAATGTGCTACATGGTACTGTCATTGACAACAAAGTATGCCATCCAAAGAACAATGATTTTTACCTTGGTACCCATGCTGGAATGATTGGAATCACGAGGCAGACCTACTATCATGTTCTCTTAGACCAGGCTGGGTTTCCGGCTGATGATCTGCAAGAGTTTGTTCATCCTCTATCCTACATGTATCAAAGGAGCACTATATCCATATTTGTTGTGCCTCCTATTTGCTACGCTCATTTGGCAACTTCACAGTTGGGGGCAATTTATGAAGATTAGGGATGCTTCAGAAACATCATCGAGTCATGGTGGGATGTATGCTCCAGGAGTAATCTCTGTACCTCAGCTTTCCAGGTTGAAGGATAAAGTCAGCAATTTCATTCTTGTTTGCTGAGAATCATTGAACCATCTTTTTGTAGGGTTTGACAAACAACAGCCAGGACGGCTGCTGGGGTAATCCCTTTCTCATGGGTTTATGAATCAAGATTTTTCCTCCAAGCTTTGATGGAGTCAAGAATTGAATACCTCTAGTAAACTTAACTTGAAAGTATTCATCCTAAGCAAATGTACCAAGAATGGATGACATAGACTTATGACAAAGAAGGTTCGTCCAAAAGAATCTCATAAAGGAAACCTTGCAAAAGGGTTCCGAATTGGGGAGGGCTATATGTTACGAAGAGGGCTTTCTCTAGAGGTGCATTGATTTTGACAAGAAATGGATAGGAAGAATTTATCTGATCCAGTGAATTCGGACTCAGTCAAAGAGTACTTTGTCTGAAGGAGAAGGGAAGCCAAGGTGAAAACCCGCAAAGGGCACTTTGGGACTTCTATTTCAAAAAAAAAGAAAAAAAGAAAATAAAAAGAAAATAAAAAGAGAAAAAAATAAAGAGAAAAAGAAAAAATGGAGAGGCCAAGGTGAAAACCCGCAAAGGGCGCCTTGAGGCCAAAGGGGTTTTGAGTTGAAAACCCGAAAGGGCAACTCAAATTTGGAAAGTCATGCAGTGACCTTGCTATACCGGATTCGACGAGAAGTGAAGTATGTTACATATCGAGGCATCAACGAATTACTTTGGATCTTTTAAACACATGTTGAACTCAAGAAAGTCTTTATAGAGCTTGTGTATAGACGCTCAAGCGGCGATATCTGGGGCATCTGATTTTTTGTCCTGTTTACTATCTTTGGATTCTCTTTCTTCTCAAAGATAAATTCCTAGATTAACCTCCTTTGTCTTTTTGATAAATCATTATCCTCAAGATCAATTTATTCGTCCCATTATTCATAAAGTGTGTTGCATAAAAATAATGATTGATGAACTAAATATCTTTACAAACGAAGTTTTTCATATTACTCTGGAAATTTCTAGATAATACAAGAAACTGAAACAAGACAATTGTTTAAAGAATTTCCATATTTGAGAGTCGGATATACTCGGGGAAATTTCTTCTTCAGTCCAAAAGGTGGTGGGACATTTTAAATTGATCTTAAAAAATGATCATTTCATAAACATCTCCAGCGGGTCACAACATTTGGAGAATGGCACAATAGGACTAAGTTGATTCAAAGCATACAAGCAGAGTATGATTAATACATCAAGAAGTATAAAGTTAAAACTTCGATGAGGGAATGAGTGATGACGCCCGAAATAAGGGTCATATTCATAACATTTTGCATTATAACATGTCTAATTAGGAGAATTTGACTCACTTCGATCATAGGCATGAACTCATACTCATTCTACAAGTTATGGGACAATGTAGATCAAAGAAACAAGATTTGGCATCCCTATGTTTATAGGGAACAGATCAAAGATAGTAGATCTGACATTCCTGTGCTTACAGCGAAGCAGATTGAAGATTTCAGCATGGCATCCCTGTGTTTATAGGGAACAAGTTGAAGATAGGAGATTTGGCATCCCTGTGTTTATAGGGAACAGATCGAAGATAGCAGATCTAACCTTCAGATGTTTATACTGAAGCAGATCCAAGATGATTTGGGATTCTTGTGTTTACAAGGAACAAATCGAGGACATAGTAGATTTGACTCTCAGACATTCTCAAAGATAGCAGATCTAACCTTCAGATGTTTATACTGAAGTAGATCCAAGATAATTTGGCATTCTTGTGTTTACAATGAACAAATCGAGGACATAGTAGATTTGACTCTCAGACGTTCTCAAAGATAGCAGATCTAACCTTCAGATGTTTATACTGAAGCAGATCCAAGATGATTTGGCATTCTTGTGTTTACAAGGAACAAATCGAGGACATAGCAGATTTGACTCTCAGACGTTCTCAAATATAGCAGATCTAACCTTCAGATGTTTATACTGAAGCAGATCCAAGATGATTTGGTATTCTTGTGTTTACAAGGAACAAATCGAGAACATAGTAGATTTGACTCTCAGACGTTCTCAAATATAACAGATCTAACCTTCAGATGTTTATACTGAAGCAGATCCAAGATGGTTTGGTATTCTTGTGTTTACAAGAAACAAATTGAGGACATAGCAGATTTGACTCTCAGACGTTCTCAAATATAGCAGATCTAACCTTCAGATGTTTATACTGAAGCAGATCCAAGATGGTTTGGCATCCTTGTGCTTACAAGGAACAAATCGAGGACATTGCAGATATGACTCTCAAATGTTCTCAAACAGACTCAAGATGGTTTGGCATCCTTGTGCTTACAAGGAACAAATCGAGGACATTGCAGATATGACTCTCAAATGTTCTCAAACAGACTCAAGATGGTTTGGCATCCTTGTGGTTACAAGGAACAAATCGAGGACCTTGTAGACATGACTCTCAAATGTTCTCAAACAGACTCAAGATGGTTTAGGCATCCTTGTGCTTACAAGGAACAAGTCGAGGACCTTGCAGATATGATTCTCAAATGTTCTCAAACAGACTCAAGATGATTTGACATCCTTACAAATCGAAGAAGCAGACTCAGTGTCTCTGTGTTCAACAGAAAACAGATCAAAGATATCAACATAGCATTCTTGAGGTCGTAGGGAGAAGGTAGAAGACCATTCGAGGAAAAGATCGCAAAGATTGGGCTAGGCCGGGCAAATTTGGTCCTTTATGGTCTTTGCTCAATTCCTAATACACAGCAATGAGCAAAGAGGGGTAGCTGTAGACACTCAATTTTGCCCGGCCCATTTCAGTATTTAAAATAATAAACCCCCCCAAAAAAAACGAAGTCCAAGTTCAGTCCAGAATTACAAATATAATTTGGCCCAATCGGAATGGCCCATTACTTGAAAAGATTTAAGGTCCATCTACAAGCTTGACTCATATGGAAATATAATCTTCAATGATATGTAATCTTAGATATGATACAATCTTAAATATGATTGCAATCTTAGATATGATTGCAATCTTAGATATGATTGCAATCTTAGATATGATACAATCTTAGATATGATTGCAATCTTAGATATGATATACAATCTTAGAAGATATGATTTTGTAATCTTGGAGATTTAATTTGTAGATATCCTTTAATCTTAACCGTTGATGTAATTGATCTGTACCGTTGGATTTGGGGAGGCTCAACTATAAATAGAGGCCTCTCCCTTCATTGTAAAGGACTTGAGTTTTGAGAAGCAATAAGAATTCTTGAAGAGCATTCACTCAAATTTCTCTCCCTCTTGCATTCTTACTCTCTGTGGTTTGTTCTTATTTTATTCTTCGTCTATCTTAGTTTTTCAACTCTTTTTATTTTTAATTTCTTCATTTTTCAAATATGTATATTTTTCCTATCTTTTATACATTTGATTATGTATTTTATATATCATAATATTTAACATTTATATATAGTTTATTTTCAAATATATATTTTCTATGCATGTATATATATTATATAATCATTTCATTATAAATATAAATTATTTTACATATTTGATATTTTATACATTATTTTTCTAAACCAATATATTTTATATTTTTTATATAATTATTATTCTTATAAATATATTTTTTATTATATATTATATTTTAAATTTATTATTAAATATCACATTTTTTTATATGCTCATTCTATTTATCAATTGTTTATATTATACATATATTTTTAAAACTTATGTTTTTTATTATTATACAATATTTGTTTTTACTTTAGCATTAATGTATTATTGTTATGTTATGTATTTCATATGTTATGTAATATCTTAGACTTTTATAATTTACTTTCAAATGTATATTTTTATATATGTACATTGATATATTGTATTATATGCATCATTTTATTTATTAATCCATTCATGTGTACATTAAATTATTGGATTTTATATTTTATGTAGATTCTATTTATCCATTTGCTATGCATGTCATCTATTTTTACTCATACATATTTTACACATTAATATTTACCATGTTTTTTATATTATTTAATGTTTTATTTATGATATATTGTATATAATTAGTGCATTTATTATGTTTTCTTTTTGGTATATTCCTATTTGCTTAGCATGATTATTTTTATTATTCTATTTTACCCTCTATATAGTGATTGCATTTATATAAAGTGTTATAATACTTTATAATATACGCTATTTGAATATCTATGTTTCATAATATAGAATTGTCACTCTAAAAGGTCATTTAAAACAATATTTAAAAGTTTTATAAAAATAAAAAAGGCAATGCTTAGTATTTGAAAGCTTCGAGAAAAGTAGTGCCCTAACTTATTGGGTTGCAACTTTTCTCATTGAGTTCGAATAGTCAAGTACCCTTCTAAGTTTTTTAAGATTTTCAAAATACGAGCAATTGTCTTGGAATTTCAAAGCGTTGTGTCCTAACTTATTGGATGTGGCGATTTGTCGTTTCGAGATAGGGATTTCCAAAAGGTTAACTTAGTGTCAATGTTTTGATACGAGTGAACCCAAATTTTCAAAATCAAAGTATTTTAAAGAGGATTATATCTTAAAATTTTTTAAATTTCCGACATTAAAGACATTTGATAATCAATTAGGTACCAATTTTTGGGCGTTACGAGGGTGCTAATCCTTCCTCGTACGTAACCGACTCTTGAACCCATTCTTTTATTTCGTGGACCAAAACTAATGATTTTAAAACAAAATGTTTTAAAGGTGATCCAATCACACCTAAAAAGATTGGTGGCGACTCCCGTTTTCGTTTTTTAAAATCGATTCCCATTTTCCAAAACTCGATTTGAAAATGGTTTCGGCATGGTTCATATTTGGAAAAATACCCATAGGTGAAATTTGTGTATTTTGGTGTTTTATGACAGAATATGAGGTTTTAAATTTTGTTAGACAACTTGTGCTACTCGGTTTTGAGTGAAAACGAGTAAAAAGGCTTAATCGGTAAAAAATATTTAGTAGTCATAAATACATGTTAGAGTGAGAATTTGATGTTGCCATAGAAGGGAAAAATGATCAGCATGTCATAAAACATAATAATAAGGAATGAAGTTTAATTCCCGAGCCTAGGGCCAAAAGTGTAATTATGCAAAAGTTTAGGGGTAAAATGGTAATTTTTCCAAAGTTCGTATTAAGGACTGTTTTAATGAATATATGTATTAAATAAGATTAATTTGGTATTATAGATCAAGAGAAACGAGATTCAAGTCGTGATCGGGGGAAAAACAAAGTTTTCGAGGAATAGGCTTGATTGTTAAAAATTTTGTACCGAGGTAAGTTCATGTGTAAATAATGTAGCATAATTGTTATTTTTAAGTTATTGATGTTAAATATAGGATATGCTGATTCTTATCATGAAATATATGCTTTGTGGTTATTTTCGAATAAAATGCAAATTAAGTGTATTATTTGTTAAATATAAAGTGCTACAGAGTATTGGTTTCGGTATTTTACGGAAGATGGCAAGGAGACGTGTTAGAGGAAAATCCCTTTTGAACCTTAGGAATAGATTAGGATACAAGTGACATGTCACTAGAATGGTTGAGCATCCGAACTCGTTGAGTTGAGTCCGAGTTTGTGAGATGTAACTAGGCATCCGAACTCGTTGAGTTGAGTCCGAGTTCACTTATGGATGTGAACGCCCGAGCTCGTTGAGTTGAGTCCGAGTTCACTTATGGGCGGGTTACATGGTAGCTTGGCTACAAATATGGCACTTATGTGCAAATTATCCATGTATCCGAGTTATATTCCGATGTGTTCAACGGGTAAAATTTCTAGTGGAATGGAAGAACACTTAAGATGTAGGTGACGTATTGGTAAGTATTGTGAAATTGACACTTTGGACAGGTATGTACTTAACCCTCGGGTTGAAAATAGATACAACAGCGATAAGGTGGTAAGATGATGAATGATGTTTAAAAATGTGATATATGTTTTGGTGATACCATGCTAAGGTTGTTTGGTATAATTGTATGGTTATGTTACTTGTTATTTGCATATGAACTTACTAAGCATTTATGCTTACTCCCTCCTTTTCGTTCATTGTAGTTTTAACAAGCCGGCTTGACAATTGGGATAGGTCGAAGACTCGTTCACACTATCCGAAGGCCTAAATTGGTAAAATGGCTTGTGTGTTTTGAATGTGGCATGTATGGCAAAATACTCACTTTGTGTAAATGATCTTATGATATGGCTATGGTTTGGAAAGAAAAGGGTTTGTAAATGATTAGCCATTGGAATGGCCAATCTAAGTCATATTTGATGTTATGTATGTTTAAAATGCTATTTAGTCCATGAAAATCCTTAGTAAAGTGAAATCTGCCATAAAACAGAATCTGACAGCAGCAGTGATGTAAATTTTAAAAATCACTAAAAATGGTAGAAATGGAATTAAATGATTAGTAAGTTATGAAATTTAATCTTAATGGGTCTATTTTCATATGGATTGAACAAAACAGGTATATGAATTATATTTTATGAGATATTTGAATTTTTGTGAAACAGGGCTAGAGTGATTTCTGGATCCCCTGTTCTGACTTTATAAATTCACCATAAATTGTACCAAAATAATAGGTGGTTTATTTTATATTCTTAGAATCCTTATTGAGTCTAGTTTCAGGAGAAACAAACGACATAGTTATTGAAACTCTGTACAGGGAGATATATGATTTGTAATACACAGAGGTCAGAGCAGTCGGACCCTGAAACAGGGGAGACTTTAACTAATAAACTGTACTAATTGGCCCAACCAAAAATTCTAGAAAAAAAAATTAGTAGATAGATATATGAGTCTAGTTTAAGGAAAAATTTACGGAATTGGATTTCGAGTTTCGGAACTCGAGATATGAATTTTTAAGTAATTGTGACGCAGTTGGACAGCTTGTCCGAATTTGTTTAAGTGCTCAAATAAGTTTAGTAATGCCTCGTGCTCGACTTCGGCGACGGTCTCGGGCGTGGGGGTGTTACAGCTTAGCTGTTAGAAAAGGGGTACTTAGTTGTGTTCAAGGGCCAGGAATGTCAAATTACTGATCCAAATAGATTAAGCCTCATGATAGTCACTATGACTGACAAATGTTTTGAAGTTAACTGGTCAGGTGACTTACACTCAGCCTGTGTTGCCTCAACAAGAGATTCCAACCTTTGGAATGAAAGACTTGGTCATGCCAACTTTAGATCAATGGTTCGAATGGTCAGCAAGGATATGGTTGAAAACTTCACTAAGTCAGCTTAAAATAAAGATGTTTGTGAAGTCTGTCAGATGGGAAAGCAAGCCAAACTCCTATTTTCAGCAAACACAACCTGGAGAGCATCAAACAAGTTGGAACTGGTGCACACTGATGTATGTGGCCCCATGAAAACTGAGTCACTCAATGGCAATAGGTACTTCATTCTTTTCATTGATGATAGTACAAGATATTGTTGGATTTTCTTTTTGAAGCACAAGTCTGAGGTAGCTCAAATTTTTTTGAAGTTTAAAGCTACAGCTAAAATAGAAACATGATGCAAACTCAAGACCATCAGGTCAGACAATAGAGTTTAGTACATCTCAGCTCAGTTCCAAGCTCTATGCAATGATGCTGGTGTCAAACATCAGCTAACCAATGTTTATACACCTCAGTAGAATGGGGTCAGTGAAAGGAAAAAAAGAAGTCTTATGGATATGGCCCGGTGCCTTCTATTTCAGAAGAATTTGCCTAAGACCATGTGGGTTGAAGTAGTTAACACTGTTGTGTACCTTCAAAACAGGCTACCAACCAAAGCATTGGCTCACAAAACTCCATTTGAGGCCTGGTTCGGGTTCAAACCATCTTTGGCTCATCTAAAGGTGTTTGGTTGCCTATGCTACAACCTTATACCAGCTGTAAAAAGGGACAAATTGTCTAAAAAGTCTCAAGCTAGCATTTTGGTGGGATACAACATGGTCAAAAAAGGTTATAGGATTCTAGATCCTTCAACAAACAAAGTCTATGTAAGCAGAGATGTGATCTTTGATGAAAATGCATGCTGGAACTGGGAAAGAAATGAACCAGAGGCTGTTTCTGAAGAACTTATGTCTGATCAGATAGAGGCTGACCAAAATGGTCTTGATATGGACATTGATGATGAACCTGTCAGGGGTATAAGGACTCTGGCTGAGATTTATGAGAGAGCTCAAGTAGAAATAGCTGAACCAAGCTACTTTGAAGATGCTGAAGCACATGAAGGTTAGAAACAAGCAATGGTTGATGAGATTGCCATGATTGAAAAGAACCAAACATGGGAATTAGTTGAAAGACCAGGCAACAGGAAGGTCATTGGGGTGAAATGGGTCTATCGAGCCAAGCAAAATGCTGATGGGAGCTTGAATAAACTGAAGGCCAGGCTTGTTGTCAAAGGATTCAGCGAGAAATATGGCTTGGACTATTTGGAAACATTTGCACCAGTGGCTAGGCTAGACACCATCAGGCTACTGGTTGCCATTGCGGCAGAGATGCAGTGGAAGATTCACTAGCTTGATGTAAAGTCTGCATTTTTCAATGGCTTTCTTGAATAAGAAATCTACATTGACCAGCCCTAAGGTTTTATTGTGTCTGGCAAAGAACACATGGTGTACAGGCTCAAAAAGACCTTGTATAGCCTGAAACAAGCTCCTAGAGCCTGGTATGTTAGGATTGACAGCTATTTGTTAAGCCTAGGATTTGAGAGAAGCATGAATGAGCCAACACTCTATGTCAAAAAGGAACAAGCTGAAACACAACTCATTGTGTCCCTTTATGTTGATGACCTCTTAGTGACAGGAGGAGACTAGAATATACTGACTGATTTCAGGGCCAAAATGAAAGACATGTTTGAGATGTCTGACTTGGGGCAGATGACTTACTTTCTTGGAATGAAGGTACAACAAACTCACAGTGGAATCTTCTTGGGACAGAAGACATTTGCTGCAAAAATCTTGAGCAAATTCTCTATAAAGAACTGCAAGCCAACAAGCACACCTATGGCTATTGGAATGAAACTGTCAAGTCAAGGAGATTATGAGCAAATCAGTGAGTCTGATTATAGAAGCCTAGTTGGTTGCTTATTGTATTTAACAGCAACTAGACCAGACATCATATTTGCTGTGAGTATGCTATCAAGGTTCATGCATTGCTGCAACAAGCAGTATCTTCAAGCAGCAAAGAGAGTGCTCAGGTACATCAAAGGCACCTTAAGCTATGGATTGCAATTTAGCAGAAGTGAAAAGCTGAAGCTGATAGGCTACACTGATAGTGACTGGGCTGGTTCAAAAGATGATATGAAAAGTTCCTCAGGGTATGCTTTTACCCTTAGTTCAGCTATATTTTGCTGGAGTTCAAAAAAGCAATCGATAGTGGCTCAATCCATAGCTGAAGCTGAGTATGTGGCTGCTGCTGGAACAGTCAACCAAGCCATTTGGCTGAGGAAAATCCTAGCTGATTTGAACCTACATCAAAGGGAAGCAACAGAGATCTATTGTGATAACATGTCTGCTGTTGCAATTGCAAAGAATCCTATTTTCCATAGTAGAACAAAGCATTTCAGCATCAAGCTACATGTGGTAAGGGAAATGGAACAAGCTCGAGAGGTAAAGCTGATTCATTGCAATTCAGAAGAACAAGTTACTGATATCTTCACAAAGGCTCTTGATGTGTCAAGGTTCATCAAATTAAGGAAGCAGTTTGGAGTCAGCAGCATGGAGACCAAGGAGGAGTGTTAGAAAATGGCCCTCCATGCAGCTCATGCAATCAAGGAGAAATTCATGCACATAAGAATTCATGCATATAAGTCTTCCGGATGAAATACATGCAACTGAAGATGTTAATGCTACTGTTTCATCTCAGTTTCATTTTGTTACTTTTTGACAATGTTTCTGTAATTTAGTTCATTTTGAACTATTTTTGGATGGCAATTGATGTAACTTGATGGTAAAAGAGCTGATTACCAGCTTTGCTTTAGTGTGCAAGTCAAATTTATCTAGTTCCAATAAATTAAGTGGAGTTAGGTAATGTTTAGGTGATGAATTTGTTGATTTTGACCAGCCAATGTCTGGTATATGTAATGGCTTCATGCCAAAGTTCATTTTAATGAAAAATATTGAATTTCATTCAATTTATGCTCCATTTTTCTTTGTTTTCATTTCTGTTCTTGTTTTCCCTTGCAAAATCTGTTTGTTTCTTCCACAAGCTTCGAGCCTTGTTGTTCAAGACTCAGTTTTTTCTTCATTCTTCATCCGGATATATTACGCTGTTGTTTAAGATCCAGACTAAAGTTCATACTTCATCCGGATAAAGTGTCCCAAAACACCAACAATCTTCCTTGTTGCTGATTTCGCACATGGTCATAAATATGAAGATCTTATATGTAGTTGTGAATGCCAATTGACGGCCACTAGTGGTCATTATGAAAAGTTCAAAAGTGAGTGGTATTGCAGTCCGAATTTGAGTCAGTGCAGTACATGGGTGATCATGTGTTGATTTTGTTCAGTGGTGCTATGGTTAAAAATGACAAGGATTACCAGAAGGCATCATTTGAATTCCACATTAAAAAGTTGGACTTGAGTGGCAAAGAAGAACATATCAAGGTGGAGAAATGTGGTGTTCATGTATCTTATGTTGCATGAGTAAGTGGGTTTCATTTCACTTTGTGATATTAACATATTCTTCTTCTATTGTTGACACTAAAATTTTACTTATGAATTGCTTATGATAGAAAATGAAGGGCTTTATAACCAGGATGACATCTTGCTTGCTCTGCTTTATAAATTGTTTGTCATTAATTTAGAAAGTGCTTTAGAATGACTACTGTTTGTTGTAGCTCACCCAAATTGTATATTTTTTTGAATGTCTATTTTATAGTTCATATATAGGGTTCGTAAAATGTATTTTACCACAGTAACCATTACTTGATAGTTTTTTTAAAGTTATAAGTAAGTGAATTTTTCCCATAATTAATATTCGCTGGAACAATATTTTTTTTAATTAAATTAATAATATAGATAATATGAGAGGAAATTGTAGTGAAAAACTTAAGTCACTTTTCTATCATCTTACATCCTACATACAATTTCGAGTTTATCTAGTTGGTTTTTACGTTCATTTTTCCATGATGATATTCACAACTTAAAATCTCGAATATTAGCAATTACAATCACTTTCTTTCTAATCATAATCATTGCAGTAAAAAATTTAAAGGTAAATGTGGATTGAGTCTTAACTCAGTTAGTATCAATATTGTTATCAATGTACGAGGACTTAAGTTCAAGTGGGTTGAAATGCATTATCTTTCTATTTAATGATTAAGGAGGGACTATCAGTAATTCTAAACGATAAATCGGATTGCATCCAAAAATTTCTAACATAATAACAAAAAGTTATGCTTTGGAGTTCATAACATATCCCTAGGATTCAGATACTAAAATTCTTAAGGATTCTTTCCAGAAAAAAAAGGAAAAAAAACTATTGATAAATAATTTTAATTTTTTTATAATTTTTCATAGTATTGTAATAAGTTTAAGCTTTAATTCTAAAAATTTATTGTAAAATAATTTAAAAAATTAATTAAAACTTCATAAAATAATTTTAAAATATAAGTTTCCATGTCAGCTGTCACATTACCGCTCAGTTGCGGTTAGAAAATTTAACTAAGAACTATATTTTAAAAAATCAAATAAAATTTTAATTCAATGTAATTTTTATTAAAGAATTATTTGGTTTTTTAAAATTATTTTACTAATACTTTTTTTTATATATTTGATTGCTCACAAACTATCATTATATATATATATATATTTATTTGTATGATATTTAAATAGATAAAGATAAGAATAAGTAATTACTTAGTTCATGCTTCCCCTTTTTGTCGTTGGAAAAGTTTGGTGAACACGTTATTATCTGAGTGGCTTCCGAGAAATTAACGTTGTCCTTCTATCTTCCTTTCTATTTCAAGCCCAATTTCTTGGCAG
The DNA here is from genome assembly GCF_007990345.1 of Gossypium hirsutum. Taxonomy (NCBI): domain Eukaryota; kingdom Viridiplantae; phylum Streptophyta; class Magnoliopsida; order Malvales; family Malvaceae; genus Gossypium; species Gossypium hirsutum. The sequence continues at coordinate 114,169,175 of NC_053433.1, read as the reverse complement.
GTTTGTTGATATGTCATCTTGATTACCCAATTCCACTTTTGATTATCATTGTTTTCATAATCAGATTAAATTGATGGACTGAATCAATTAGATAAAGAATCATTCAAGGAATCGATTCGAAATAAGGAGTTCGACTGATTGATTTGTTAAAAAGTTGAATATGTTAAGTTGATTGATTAGACTAATTGAATCGATTTTCTCTATTTTAATATTTTTATATTTATTCAATTTAACTGGACAATTGATATGACCAGTCACAACGATGGGATAAAAAATTAATAATCTAATCAATTCGACCACCCATCCAATTTTATAAACTTTGAACATAATTTATTTTTTTCAATTATATGGGAATTTTACTGGAAATTTCTCTGCTAACTAGTTATTTTTGTTGTCATTACGACAATTTATACCGATCCAATACTGTTAATTTAGAAACGAAAACCATATGTAATTTCATAAATCATAGTGATTTATTCAAATTCAATTTTATTATGGCACCGAATGATAAATTGATGATGAGATACAATTCATACAAGTATAGAAAAAGAAAAAGGGAGGCTGATGTATTTTTGTTCAAGTCGGTTTTCCCAAAAAAAATATGTTTAAGGGTACTTTTATGTAATAAATTTAGCAAAGTCGATCAAAACCAATAGATCTACCAAATTGAATGAAGGGAATTTTCTAGGGAAATGCAAGGAAAAATAACCAGAGCAATATTTCACATGCTTAAATTTCCCGGAAATTGTCAAAATCTATTTGGAGCTGTATTTAAAACTCTTATTTGGCAATTACATAATATGTGTTTAAAAAATTTATTGATAGTTGAATTACAGAAATTAATTAGTTCACTATTAATTCCATTGAAATTGCTTCATCAATTTAGTTTCAAAACTACGCTAAAAAATTCAATACATTTGGCTCAGCAATTCATGCATGAGCGACTGCAAATCTTCTTTACCTAAATTTAAAATAAACAAACGATTAATTAATCACTAACTAGTTCTCATAAAATTGAAACAAAGTAGAAAGTAAAGTCAATGGCTCTCCGAATATAGCCGAAACGAGCAGCTTGAGAAATATGATCACCCATTTGATACCCTTCCTCGCTTTCGAGCTTTGGTCCTTACTTCGCAAAACTACATGTTTTGGAGCAAGATTTTGCAAAGCAAGGCATTTATTCTCATCATCAGAAATAACATCAAGTTGAAAATAACCCTTTTTCCAATTCTCAAGACATGCTTCTTTCAGACAAGCCACATGGTAGCAAAGCTTACCATCCGAAGAAACATACGACAAACCCGATCTCTTCTTGCTTTGGCATTTCAAGCATCTCGATTTGATCTCTTTGCGAAGGTAGATTTCGGTGTTGGAATCCGGAAGGGAGAAGACCGGAGGAAGGCTCGCGCAATGGGGATGTAAATCGTGATCTTCACGGGTGCATTGGTACAAGAATCCTTGTATATCTAAGGCACAAATATCGCAAACTCTGGTGGTTGATCCTAAAGGATTTTCTTTGTGAAATTGGAAGTTGCATTTTGGGAAAAATTGTTGAAATGGAGGTGAGGGACGACGAATTGCACATTGTTCGTGAAGGATGTAATTGCATTTCTTATGGGGACATTGGTAGCAAACCCCAAATCCGAACTCTTTGCACCCATCGCAAATGAAAGGAACTTGGCTCTTTTTCCACACAAGCTCATGTTGTGGGTGACCATCAATAACGTGTATCTTTAGGAGTGTTGGCATCTCTTCAAATTGGATTTTCTGCAAACACAGATTGAATTGAACTGATTACTTTTATGTTCATCAACAATCTTATTTTGGTGAATATTCATATCAACATTCAAGTCTAAATCAAATAATATATCTAAATAACTATAATAAGAATCAATTGTCATTCTAATATATATTTCAGATCTAGATTAAAATAAATCTCGACAAGTCCCTTACATAGTGATATTTAAATTAAAATAAATTTAGAGATCGAATCACACATAGTGAGGCTTGACTTTGAAAGCTTATGACCTCAATCGAAATTAATATTAGCATGCATTAGGCTATCGAATATTTTTTTTTGATAGGATGACTATTTTTACTCATAATTTCTTCCCAACTCTTAAATTAGAAGAAAAACATGATCAAACACATTCAAATCTATATTCTCCTTATTGCTACAATAACAATGGTACAACTAAGCTAAAGCTACATGGAAGAAATATATGCATATAATACTATATATGTTCTAATGTGGTATAAAATACGCCAAAATTCGAAACGAAAAGGGATAAATATAACTTCAATTAATCATTTATTGAGCATTCGGAAAAGGAAAAAAAAAGTAGGATATAGTCAACAACTTTACCTTAAATATAAATGGAAACAAACCTTGAAAGAACCGAGGAATAAAAAGGGTGGAATTGATGCTAGAATGGGCCGGGGGGAGGGGGGCAATTATGCTAAGAAAGATTTGCAAATAATACTATATATTTATAGAACAAAAAGCGCCGCGTGACTTGTTTCCAAATAACTCCCAAAGTTGTTTCATTGGTTATTTCTTCCCCACCTCTACGTATTTTCTTTTCGTATTGATTTTAAGAACCAAACATGAAACATAATTAATTAGAAATTTCAGGTCTTTTTTCCTTGATGATTCTAAGAAAGATAACAAGAAGTTTAAACTACAGGACAACATATCAATGCTGAGACCCCTTTGTCCCACAAAAACAGTTTATGTTTTCAGCCATGGGAGATACAAAGACGCGTAATCTTTTTCATTTTTTCATAGTAAGTGAAAAATTTATTGATAATGAAACCAAGTGTAAATTCTTCAATTAGCCACTCAATTTTAATAAATTTTCATTTTGGTCACCGAAATAAATAAATAAATCTCAAATATAGCACCACCGTTAGATAGTTTTCTCATTTTAGCCTCCCAACTTTAGTATGTGTTTATTTTGATCATTGGCATTGATTTGGCTAACAGCAATTTTACCTTACATTCATTTTAGTCACTCAATTTTTTAAAATTTTAATTTTGGTCATTTATTTCCTCTTTTAAAATTAATTTTAGTTTTTTTAAGTAAAAAGTGAAAAGCGGTGTTTTTATAAGAGAAACCATTTTATTTTTTAAATTTCCTTTACTTTCATTTTTCTTTTTTTAGAATTAATTTTAATTTTTTTCCCGATAAAGCTTATGAGTTTTTTTTACATTTATTTTACTTAAGTGGTCGATGACTTAAGTAAAAACTTTCGAATAGATCAACAATTATTTTGTAACTTTTTGAACTTTAGTGATTAAAATTGAACATGCTACTAGTTTAGTGACCTTCGGTGTAGTTTACTAAAAAATATATGTATGATCCGTTAAATATATGAATGGAAGGTTATAAAAACAAAACTCAACCAACAAAATAGAAAAAAAAAAAAAAGCGTACCAGCGTTTAAAACATATAGGATCTGCACATGGCTTCTTTAGACATGGCATCAGCCATGCCTTTTGCTTCTCTCGGTACTTCACACAGCTGACATCACCAATTTTAGCATCAATCTCCACGAACCTATCATATAATCCTCCAACTCCAGGGCGGAAGCTGAACATTTAGCATCCAATTGACAGCTACAGCAGAATCAGACTCGACAAGCAATGCCGTTTTCCTCCCCCCAAGAAGATTTCTCCAACATATCCAATGCTAAATCTCTCATCAGTCACTTCAACAATCTGCACAAGACCAGCAACAATGCAAGGATCTCTGGTTATTTCATTCCGGGAAGCAAGCAATTCGAGTCGATCAGTTTCGTTCTCGAGCATGACAGATTGATAGTTCAAGTGAAATAGTGTAGGAAGAAATAAAATATCCAAAATTTTGAGTGCTCCATTCATAGCCTTCTAATGTCTAGATTATCGTAGATCAGCTGTGTCGTAACCATTTTTTGAAAAAAAAGGAGAATCGACTTGGATTTTGAAAATGAACACAAAAAACGGGAGTCGCCACCGATCCTTTTTGACTAGGTGTGATCGGGTCACCTTGTTAAAGTGGTTATTTTTAATAAATAACTTGATTTATTTAAACAACAATTTTGGTCTACGCAAATCAAGAAAACAGGTTCGGGAGTCAGTTACGCACGAGGAAGGATTAGCACCCTCGATACGCCCAAAACTGGTACCTAGTTGATTAATTAGTGTCTTTGTGTCGAAGATTGAAAACTTGAAAGAATTTATGATACGATCCTTTTTTGTAAAGTGAACATTGAAATGTCAAAGACATTCTCGTCTCAAGGCAACGACATGTTATATCCAGTGAGTTAGGATACGGCATCTCGAACTTTTGAGAATGAGCTTGCCTTGTATTTAAAATAAATATATTTTGACCTCTTTTAAAAGGATATTCGGTTAGTTAGGGTGAACGAGGAAGATCGAGACCCTATAAGTTAGGGCACATTTCCTCGAATTCCCGAACACCGAACATTGCCTTTACTTGTAAAAGATCTTGTTCCGAAGTTTCAAAGTGTCATACCCGGTAAGTTAGGGCACCACGCTTCGTATCTCCGAAAATAAGCATTTTTAAGACTTGTATCGTGATTTAAAAAGAATATTCCGTTATTTAGGTTAAATGAGAAAAGTCGAAACCCAGTAAGTTAGGGTACGATTATCTCGAATTTCCGAATACGGAGTATTATTTTTATGAAAGGATTATTTTTGTTGGGTACTGGATGATATAACGCAAATTTGTGAAAACGAAAAGAAATAAATCATGATCTTAACAAGCATAATAATAAATGAGTAATATGAATGACAAAGAATGAAAGAAATAAACAAGCTACGTAATTGAAGAAGAGAATAATAGGTAAAATAATAACATGATAAAAATAAAAATAAAAATAAATAAGAATAAGAAGAATAAGTAAAAAAGGAAACTTAATAATAAATCAATAAATAAATAAGTAATATATAAAATAGTAAAAACAATAACAATGTTGACAAAAGGTAAAAAATGTATTAATAAAGATGATAAAAATAATATGCTAAAAAAATAAGAGCAGCATAATGAAATAAAAAAGAAAATAAAATAATAACAGTAATAAAATAATAAAGAAATAATAGTAATACTAGTAGTAGCCGTAATAAAGTAATAGTAATAAAAATGGTACTAATGCAAATAATGATGTATATATATATGTAAAAAAAAATAATGGTAGTAAAAAAGTAATAGTATAATGGTAATAGTAATTACAAAGATGATGATAATAACCATAATATTAAAGTAAAATAAATAATATTACTATGGATAAATATATACATAGATACGTATATATATATATAAAAATATGCTATTCTATAATAATGATAATAATAAATAAAATAAAATAAAACATAAATACATATAGAAAACAAATATATAATAATTACATGTATATGCATAATATGTACATGAAATAGGATAAACATATAACTAATAATACTAAGAATATAGACCTAATATAAAAGCATATACGATACATATATATTAGTATAAAATAAGTTGTATATTTTGAATAATAATCTTAGAGAAATAATAAAATGACCCTTTTTCATGATGATAATAAAATAAAAGGCACCAAAAAAATTTAAAAGGGTTTAAAATAAATAATACATATAAGATAATATATATTAAAAATATATAATAAGATAACTTAATATAAATAACGAATCATAAATAATTTAAATATAGAATAATAAAATAAATGAATAAATAAATAAATAAAAATGGGTTAAAATTGGATGAAGTAGGGACTTAATCAGAACAAAAATAAAATCATAGGTAATAAAGACCAAGGAATAAACGTGTAAGGACCCCATTAAAATACACGCCACATCATAGGGACCCATTTGGAAATTGTACCCTATCGCCCAATGGCACCGTTCCAAAATACGTGTTTAAATGGTCTCAGGACCAGATCGAATTCGAAATTAAATATCTAGGCCAAATTAAAAGGAACAAAAATCAGCATAGAACCTAATTGATATATGCTACAAAATAGAGGGGCTTGTTGCGTAAATAACCCAAAAGTAATGAAAACACGTGGATCCCACGGTTAGCAGGTCGGGTCAGTTTGATTCGCGTCAAAACGATGCCGTTTGATGCCTAGGTAACTAGTTCAAAACGACGCCGTATAAAGAGGGTATAAAAACAAAAAAAATCTGAGCAGAAGCTCATTTTCTCTGGGTTTTAAAGAAAGGAAGGGGGAAGGGGCTCGAATTCTCTCTGGGGGAGCCCAGAATCCGGCGAGTGGCCCGCCTCTACGGTGGCCGAAAATCGCCCAAAGGTAAGATTTTTTATATTATTTTTTGCTATTTTATATATTTATCTAATATGCATGTGTTGTTTATAGAGATTATATATGCAAACAAATTCGACAAAAGAAGAGAAAAAATAAAAATAAAAAAGGAAAGTATATAGACCTTTACTTCGGTCTGTGATGTTTCTTGCTGAAATTTTGTATATTGATGCTCTTTGTTTTTTAATAAAAGCGAAAAAAAAAGGTCCATTTTTACATTCTGTTTGGCTATATATAGCCGAGTACGCCATTATCTTTCTTGCTTCTGTCCACTCCTATTAATGCTTGCAGGTGCAACTTGGGCGGTGAGGCGGTGGACGTGACAGACAGTGGCAGACCTGGCACGGGGAGGCAGCAGCTAGGTTTTTTTTGTCCTTTTGTTTCTGATTTGTTAATTTAGGCTAGGGTTAAGGTTATTTGGGCCCGGGAGTTATTTGGGCTTTTGTTTGGGTATTGGGCTTGAGGGTTAGGAAATAGGTTTTGGGCTAGGGAGGGTCAAATGGGCTTGTACAGCTGCCCCTCTTTGCTTGTTGCCGTGAAACGAGAACAAAGCAAAGACTCTTAGGAAAGACCAGTTTGGCCCAACCATGTCGAATCTTGACTTCTTTGGGTGCTCCTCTTCTTTAGGTGACATCGTTCAGCCTAGTGCATCTTGCTACTTTAATTTGCTCCATTGCAGCTTCAGAGAAATAAGATTTGCTATCTTCAGTCTGCTCCACTTGCAGCTTCAAAGAGATAAGACTTGTGACTTCAATCTACTCCGCTGAAACTTCTAGGAGATCTACTGTGGCTTCGAACCTCTCCAGTGCTATTTCAGGAAGATAGAATCTATAATTTTCAGCATGTTACCCTGCTACTTAGGGGTCAAGGCTCATCGTCTTTGATCTGCTCCACTACTGCTTAGGGAGGTAAGATCTATAAATTCAGCCAGTTACCCTACTGCTTAGGGGTTTAAGGCTCTTTTACCTTCGATCTGTTTCCCTGCTACTGAGGGAGATAAGATCTGATATTTGGTCTGTTACCCTACTGCTTAGGGGTTTAAGACCCATTGCATTTGATCTGTTTCCCTACTGCTTAGGGTGATAAGATCTGTAGATATTCAGTCTACCCCACTGCGACTTCGGGGAGATGAGACTTGTAACTTCAGTTTGCTTCACTATAACTTCAGGAAGACAAGACTCACCGTCTTTTGATCTGCTTCCCTACTGCTTAGGTTGATAAGATCTTCAAAATTCAGCTTGTTACCCTACTGCTTAGGGGTTAAAGCTCGACCTGTTTCCCTACTGCTTAGGGGTTTAGATCTGTAAATTCAACCTGTTACCCTACTGCTTAGGGGTTTAAGGTTTGAAAATTTGGCTTGTTACCCTATTGCTTAGGGGGTTGAAGCCCATCACTTTCGATCTGTTTCCCTACTGCTTAGGGGTAAGATCTGTAAATCTTCAGTCTACTCCACTGCAACTTCAGAGAGATGAGACTTGCTGGATTCGATCTATTCTACTGTAACTTCAGGGAGACAAGATCTGTAATTTTTAGCTTATTACCCTACTGCTTAGGGGGTTAAGGTCTGTAAATTTAACCTGTTACCCTACTACTTAGGGGTTTAAGGCTTGGTGAATTCACTGATTCTAGGGACATGACCTGTAGAATCAGTTCCATGTATTTATGCTTATGCCAAAGAATTAGGATGCTGTGATTAAAGTGAATCAAATGCTCCTAATTAGATGTATTATGAATGATCTATGAATGTATGAATGCAGCCCGTTGTGAGCATGAATCCCTGTTTAGGCTGCCATTGCTCTTTGTTCATCAAGGTTCCTTCACTGAAATGGTACCCTGTCTTTTTGTTCAGCTCAAATTTTGAATAGAAGACCCAAAGAGGTAGTCCCAATTTAAACTCTTTCTTCTCAGATGTTTCCAATCTTTGAGTTTGGTTAGTTCTAAAAAAAATAGTCCTGTTTCAGGTTCCTGTACTATTTAGAAACTTTTAGAGTAATATGCAGAACTCTTTTTGCGAAAATGGCTTTAGTCCATTAATCATCATTTCAATGCAAAATGCTTGAAAAAGATCATAACAATGACAAAACTGAAATTTATCAGAAACAACATTTGAAGGGAATAGATTAATCACAGTCAACAAACATTACTGGAATACAAAATGAATAAAAGGGAATAGGTGCCCCAGATATCGCAACGTGAGTTTCTCTGTACTGACTTCTTAAGGACTCCTTTTTTTTGCCCAATATGTGTTTAGGGGGATCTAGAGTACTCTTGCAGATGCCCCAAGATGTAACATCTCTCCTCCTTGTTAACTTAGGTACCATAAGACCATCGCATGCCTCACCTTTGATCAAAATTTGAATCGCCCTTTACGGGTTTTCAATTCAAAATCCCTTTGGTCTCAAGGTGCTCTTTGCGATTTTTCACCCTAGCTTCTCCTTTTTTTTAGGCGAAGTATTTCTTAACTGAATCCGAATTCACGGGATTGGATAAGGTCTTGCCATCCATTTCAGCTAATATCAATGCTCCGCCAGAAAAGGCTTTCTTCACCACATAAGGCCTTTCCCAATTCGACATCCATTTTCCTCTGAAGTCTTTTTGTATGGGCAAGATCTTTTTCAGTACTAGGTCTCCCTCGTGGAACTCTCTGGGATGAACCTTTTTGTTGTAAGCTTGTATCATTCGCTTTTGGTACATCTGACCATGGCGAATAGCCCGTAGCCTCTTTTATTCAATCAAATTCAACTGATCATATCGGGACTAGATCCATTCTTCTTCATCCAACTTTACTTCTGACAAAACTCTTAGGGAAGGAATCTCGACCTCGATAGGTAAAACTGCCTCCATTCCATAGACTAATGAAAAAGGCGTTGCCCCAATAGAATTTCTGATAGACGTTCGATAAGCATAAAGGGCGAATGGTAGTTTCTCATGCCAATCTTTGTAAGTTTCTGTCATATTTCCTACAATCTTCTTGATGTTCTTATTGGCTGCTTTGACTGCACCGTTCATCTTCGGGCGATACGGTGATGAGTTATAGTGTCTGATCTTGAACTGACTGCAGACATTCGCTATCGTGTTATTGTTCAAATTCAATGCGTTGTCAGATATGATCCTTTCCGGCATTCCATATCGACAGATGATTTTCTTTTTCAGGAACTTGCTAACTGCTGATTTAGTGACATTGGCATATGAAGCGGCCTCCACCCATTTGGTGAAATAATCGATGACCACAAAGATGAAACGATGCCCATTTGAAGCTTTTGGCGAAATTGGCCCAATCCCATCCATGCCCCACATCGAGAAAGGCCATGGCGAAGTCATGACATGCAGTGGTGAGGGAGGTACATTAATCTTGTCTCCATAGATTTGGCACTTATGACATCTTTTGGTGTAGTTAATACAGTCTCCTTCCATGGTGGACCAATAATAACCGAACCTCATAATTTGCCTGGCCATTGTAAAACTATTAGTATGTGTCCCGTAGACGCCCTCATGGACTTCCTCCAAGATTTTCTTAGCCTCAATAGCGTCTACACATCTTAACAGTACCTGATCCTTTCTTCTTTTGTATAGGATCTCCTCGTCTAAGACATAGTCACTGGCCAGTCTTCTCAACGTTCTTTTGTCGTTCTCAGTAGCTTGGTCGGGGTACTCACGATTCTTCACATTCGTAGGATATCGTGGTACCAAGGGTGATAATCATTTTCCTCTTCTTCTTCGAGGTTGTAACAATGAGCTGGGGCCTCGTAAATGCTCATTTGGATTGGTTTCACATCCTCTGGTTGGTTTACCTTAATCATAGAAGCTAAAGTTGCTAGGGCGTCAGCCATCTGATTTTCTTCTCGTGGGAGCTAGTAGAAGACAATATCATCAAACTCTTTAATTAACTCAAGGATCAACCTCCGGTAATTGATCAATTTGGGGTCTCTTGTCTCTCATTCACCTTTGAGTTGATAAATCACTAGGGCAAAATCTCCATATACCTCTAACACCTTGATTTTACGTTCTATGGCCACACGTATTCCCATGATGCATGCTTCGTATTCTGCCATATTGTTCGTGCAGTCAAAATCCAATTTACTAGTGAATGGATAATGATCTCCGTTCGGGGACACCAAAACTGTCCCGATTCCGTTACCCACAGCATTTGATGCTCCGTCAAAGTTTAGCTTCCAAGGGTGACCTTCTTGAGGGTCTTCTTCAGTGGTTTCTATGCACATTAGATCTTCATTTGGGAAATCAAAGTTCAGAGGCTCGTAGTCTTCTAGGGCTCTACTGGCTAGGAAATCTGCTATCGCACTCCCTTTTATGGCCCTCTGGTTCACATAGACTATATCGAATTCAAAAAGTAGAATTTGCCATTGGGCCATTCTCCCGTTCAAGGCAGTCGACTCCATCAAGTATTTCAGAGGATCCATTTTAGAGATTAGCCAAATTGTATGGTACAACATGTATTGTCTCAGTCTTCAGGTTGTCCAGATCAAGGCACAGCACAACTTTTTAATGAACGAGTATCTCGTCTCACACTCAGTAAACTTTTTACTGAGGTAATATATCGCTTTTTCTTTCCTTCCCGATTCATCGTGTTGGCCAAGCACGCATCCCATAGAATTTTCAAATACCGTCAAATACAGTATCAGTGGCTTATCTGGATTAGGTGGTGTCAACACTGGGGCATTAGACAAATATTGCTTAACTTTGTCGAAAGTCTTCTGGCATTCCTCGTCCCAACCACCAGGGTTGTGTTTCTTAAGGAGACAGAATATAGGGTCACATTTCTCAGTTAGTTATGAAATAAACTGAGTGATGTAATTTAGTCTTCCTAGGAATCCTCGAACTTCCTTCTGAGTACGTGGTGGAGGTAACTCTTGTATGGCTTTGACTTTGTCTGGGTCAATCTCAATCCCTTTTCTACTGACCACGAATCCTAGCAGTTTTCCTGACCTGGCTCCGAAGGTACATTTTGCGGGATTGAGTTTCAACTGGAATTTTCTCAACCTCAAAAATAATTTCCTCAAGACTTGCACATGCTCTCCCTCTGTCTAAGATTTGTCGATCATGTCATCGACATAGACTTCAATTTCTTTATGCATCATATCATGAAATAGGGTTACCATGGCTCTTTGATATGTTGCTCTCGTATTTTTTAATCCGAACGGTATTACTTTATAACAAAAGGTTCCCCACATAGTCACAAATGTCATTTTATTCATGTCTTTAGGATGCATCTTGATCTGATTGTACCCCGAGAAGCCATCCATGAAGGAGAAGAGTGAGTAACCTGTCGTGTTGTCCACTAAGGTGTCGATATGAGGCAATGGGAAATTATCTTTCGAGCTGGCCATGTTTAAGTCTCTGTAGTCTACACACATCCGTACCTTTCCATCTTTTTTAAGGGACGGGGACGATGTTGGCTACCCATTCCGAGTACTTAACTACCTGTAAGAAACCAGCATCAAATTGCTTCTTGACTCCTCTTTTATTTTCAACAGAACATCGGGCCGCATCCTTCGAAGCTTTTGCTGAACTGGCTTGCATTCTTCTTTGATAGGGAGCCTGTGTACCACAATGTCAGTACTTAGCCCAGGCATATCCTGATATGACCATGCAAAGACATCCTTGAACTCTTGGAGTAACTCAATAAGGTCCCGCTTTGTCTCTATAGTGATGCAAGCTCCGATCTTTACTTCTCTCCTTTCTAGTTCATCTCCTAAGTTCACGACTTCTACGGTCTCTTTGTGGGGTCGAATCTATTTCTCCTCGTGTTCTACCATCCTTAACAAATCAGGGGATAAGTTACAGTCTCCGTCATCCTCAAAGTCTTGGGATCCCTCCAGACACATATCTCGCTCAAAAGGAGATTCTGAATTAGTAGCAATGTCACTCGCATCATTGATATCTAGAGACCTGTTGTAGGTGTGAAGGAAGATGCAAAGAACAAGAGAACCTAAGAACAATTATATGTGTGGTATGATCATGAATGAAAGAATAAAAGAATATTTGCACGGAATAAGTCAAAAGGATGCATTTCATTAAAATAACGATTTCGAACATAAGCCTATTTCACAAAAGGACACTTGTTATTCCTAGGCCTAGAGCAATAAGTGTGTTTTAGATATTACTCTGAGTTAGTTCTAAAGACTACATGAATCTCTTCCGCAGTCCAATTATTCAGAACACTTCCTAGCTCATAGGGGCGAATGCCTGACAAATTCTCTACCCCGTCCCTTCTTCATATGTGGCGTTGATGTCCAAACTCTCCATCATTCCTTTCAAGATTTCCTTTCCCGACGTCTTTCACTCGAAGTGAATGACCCCTCCAGACACAAAAGTCTTCGATATATGGGGGAAGATCATTGGTTCCCATTCAATTTCTCCCGCGCTCAATCACGCTCTCCTTCTTTCCTGTTTCTTCTCAAGTTCCTTCTTTCTTTGTTTCATGTCCGGCTTAAACCCTAACCCAAAACGGTCTTATTTTTCCTTCATCATTGGTACATTAATCCTTCCCTGGAGGTATCTCCCGAGTCCTCTTCCAGGTAGAGCCCCTTTTCCAATAGTTAACCGTAGTCCCATTCTTGTAGTCTCAGATAACCTGGGCATTGGAATCTTATTTCCTTCAATGATGAACGTCGCGTTCACAAACTCCAAAGATAGAAAAGAGTACTCGATCGCTTCATCATTTGCCTCCAGATATGGGGCATCACTGGTTATTACCGCGATGATGTCCTCTTCAGCATTGATTGTTACTAACCGACCTTCGGTCACTAATTGCAACTTTTGATGCAGCGATGAAGGGACTGCCCCCGCTGAGTGTATCCATGGCCTCCCCAATAGGCAATTATACGAAGGCTTAATGTCCATGACCAAGAAATCTACCTCTTATGTGCTCGGCCCGATTAAGAGGGGTACTTCAATTCTCCCCATTACCCTCCTTTCCGTGCCATCAAATGCTCTCACTACACTTTGGCATTTCTTCATATGGGAACTATCCACTGGCAACCTACTCAGCGTAGATAGGGGTAGGACATTCAGTGTAGACCCATTGTCAATCAATACCCCCGGTAACGCGTACCCTTTACAGTGAGTCGTGATGTGCAAAGCTTTAGTTGATCCTCGGCCCCCTGGCGATACCTCATCGTCATTCAAGAATATGAAGTTGTCGGCACTTATATTGTTGACTAAACGGTCTAGTTTGTTTACAGAGATATCGTTAGCAACATAAGTTTCATTCAGCACCTTCATCAATGCGCTGCGATGGGTTTCGGAACTTAAAAGTAAGGCCAGTACCGATATACGCGCTGGCTGTTTGTGCAACTATTCTACGACACTATATTCACTGTGCTTTAGGAATTTTAAGAATTCCTTGGCTTCTTTTTCAGTCACTGATTCATTAACAGTTGGTTCAGGCCCCGCCGGCTTCTCTTTTTTTTGCTCAATTGCTAATGATTTTTCTTTAACCTGCTCGACTTTTGAATTTGGGGTATAACGCCTTCTGCTGCGCATATAAAAACCTTCGTCTTGAATTTCCTCTAATGCATTAATTGGGGTCTCCTCTCCTGAGAATGTCACATTGTAGCTATAGTTCCACGGTACCCTTTTGCTATCTTTATAAGGAAAAGCAACGGGCTTTTGGATCACGACCTTTGGCGCAACTCGTGCCCCGGCTTCATTCATTCTCGGACGTGATATGATAACCACTGGGTGGTTGACTTTGTAAACATCCTTCGTCGACCCCTCTTCGGAGGCATACACATCTGCTTCTTCCAGGCTCCGGACATATTCGAAGAATTCCAGCTCCTTATTATCCATCAATCCTTGTACTAAAGCCCTGAATTGGCTGCATTTCTGAATCTCATGATCCTCTTGATCGTGGAACTCACAATAATTCTTCGCTTCTCGAGGTCTGACCCTTGAGTTCTGTGCTATCAATCCTCTTTCCACCATTTTCTTCCAAACTTCCTCCAACGGGTATTCACTTCTGCAATACTCATCTTAATTTCTTTCCCCGAACTCTCGATTATCGTATTTATTCCTTTATTCCCATGGTTAGGTAATGGGTTCTCTGTATTGGATGTATCATCAATTTTCACAATCCCCATGTTGATGAGTCTTTCAACCAATTTCTTAAAAGTGGTGCAGTTTTCTATCGAGTGTCTTGTGGCTCCCGCATGATATTCGTATTGGGCATTTGCGTCATACCATTTGGGGTATGGAGGTTGCATTGGCTTTAGATAGAAGGGAGACACGACATGTGCATCAAATAAACTCTGGTATAACTCCTTGTACATCATTGGAATGGGCGTAAATTAAAGTTTCTCCCTATTTTGTTTTGTGTTGGGCTCTTGTTTGGGTGGGCCCTGCTGTCCAGTAGTTGTCGACCTTGGTTGGCTTACGGTGATCGATTTCGAATATGAGCTTACATTATTCACCTCGTGCTCTTTCTTTCTCGGCGCTGACCTCTTAGCGTTTTCCCCAGCCTCTATTTTCCCACATCTTATGGCATTTTCTATCATTTCTCCAAACATTACTATGTCCGAAAAACTCTTGGTTGCGCTACCCAGTATGTGGTTAATAAAAGGTACCTTCAGGGTATTGATGAAGAGCATAGTGGTTTCCTTTTCCAACAGAGGGGGTTGGACCTGTGTGGCCGCTTCTCTCCATCGCTGGGCGTACTGCCTAAAGCTCTCATTATGCTTCTTCTCCATATTCTTTAAAGTGATTCTATCAGGGGCTATGTCTGCCACATGACCGTACTGTTTCATGAAGGCTTGTGCTAAATCTTTCCATGAACTGATCTGGGCGCGACTCAGTTGGTTGTACCATCTAGAAGCAGCCCCAACCAGACTTTCTTGGAAGCAGTGAATTAATAGTTGATCATTATTGACATGGCCTGCCATTCGTCTGCAGAACATAGTGATGTAAACTTCGGGACAGCTAGTCCCGTTGTATTTCTCAAATTCCGGAGTTTTGAACTTGGAAGGGATTATCAAGTCCGGAACCAAACTTAATTCCTTAGCATCGATTCCACCACGATAGTCGGTGCTTTCCATTTCTTTAAATTTTTCTTCCAACCATCTACACCTTTCTTCAAGCTCTCTCGGGAGTTCTACCCTTGTCTTTTCTGATTCTGTTACTTTATCGAGATTGAGGACCACAGGATTGGTCGGGTTATCCCCCGGATTAGAGCCCGAGCCGGCTTGATAATTTATCAGTGCCGAAACACCAGCCTGAAATGGTTGGGGCCTAATTGTGACCGATGGCCTTCTTGGGTACATATCAGGTTGTATCTAAACGTCTGCTGGGGCAAAACCCGGAGGGTAGGTAGGATCTTCATTATCTTCTCCCACATTGATCAAAGGGCTTTTCCCTTTTTCTAATCCGCCAGCCAATAGACGAGTTAATTGGTCTATCATGCTTTTCTGGGACTCCAACATGTGGTCCCTCATATCTTGCTGGATTTTGGCAAGCTGTTCTTGCATACGTGCTTGTAATTGATCCTGCATCTCTTTTTGCATTTGTTCCAATCTCTCTAACCTTTGGTCCATTGCTCTTGTTTTTCCCCTTGTACCGTAACGATGTTCCAGGGTAACTGCCATGATTTTTAGGGTTCCTTGTGAGTTTTAATGCGTATGATGCAATGCTGATGCATGAATGCAATGAATGCGATGAATGCAAAAGCGTTGATTCCAATTCGATTTCATTAGAGTAGCTTTTCTAGAAAACAAGTTTCTTTACATAAAATAGATTACATATAAGGCTTGGCCCTGATACTTAAGGCCTTGACCTACCTAAGAAGCCAAGCTAGCTTTCGTCCTCGATCCGATTCTGACTCGTATTTTAAACTCAGCACATTGGCTTGTACTGCTAATGTTTGCAAGTGATCAGCCACTTCTCGCACTTGAGTCAAAGCTTCGCCCATGACGTAGTCCCTGCTTCTGACTTGGTCTTGAGATTGATGAAGTTGCTCCTTCCATCGCTCGTTATTTACCTCGAGGAGTTCTATCTGAAGTTCACAATTTTGCAGCACTGTTTTGAGTTCTTCTATATTCTCTTTTAATTCTTCGATTCTGTTCTGACTAGCTTTCAACTCCATTGCAGAGTTACGCGAGCGATACTGATACAATGACCTCTCTAACTCTGATACCCGGATCTTTAACCCTTCTTTCTCATTCTGGCTTTCTACCAAACTTCTTTTCAGAGCACCTTCTCGAGCTTGAGCATCGCAAAATTTTTTCTCCCACTGGTTGGCTTTGCTTTGTTATTCTTTAACTTCATGTCGCCATTGTTCGGATGTTTTTCCTAACCCAGCGGTTCTCATTGATCTGCGCAGCTTCTTATAGTCCATTTTCAAACTGTCTAAATCCTCTTCAGCCTTGTTTTTCCCTTTTCTGAGTTTTTCAGCTTCTAGTTTCTAGACATCGACATCTAACCCTAACTGCATCTTTTCTTCTTCCAGTTGCTCGATCCTTTTTTCTAGCTCGAGACTCTTTCTCTCGAAATCTTGCTTGATGATTTCTAGCTCAGATGGGATTACTTTCAAGTGCTCTTCTATCGGCTGAGAATTCCCTTGATCTGATGTAGGGATGTTGTCGTTAATCCTCTGATTCCACCATCGGTCGTACTCAGGAGTAGTCATGGGATTGGCAGCAAACTTCTTCATTCTACGAGTCTGGTTCCAGGCATTTGATATCTCGTGAACTTTCTTTTTGTAATTATTCCCTGTGAACACAAACTCGCACTGGGCTAACCCGTATGTTGGTGGTGTAAACTGTCGGGATCTGTATTGTCGCAATGCAAGCAGAGGAGCATACCCGATAGCCCCTCATACTCCTAACAAGGGAACCCAATCGAAGTCTCCGCATCAGTATAATATTTCATCAGGAACCATCCATGGGGCTCTCCATTCAACATCTTCTTCTTGCAGATTTTGGAGAACCGTCATCCAATTTTCTTCTGTCACATCATCTCGCCTCGGTGTAGCCACTAACTCTTTCAGCGGAGAGTAATTTTCAAAGAAGATACGATACGAGACCTTTTCCACTTTCCAAAAATGGCTGTGGAACCAGGATAGCATGAGCTGTGCACATCCAATAAATCTCCCTTTACCCGCTCTTCTACAAGCATTTAATGATCTGAAAGTTTCAGCCAAGATTGCGGGTACAGGTGTGGTTCCTTTACCAAGCCTGTCAAAAAGGTCAGCAACAGCCTCGTCTACATGCCCCAAAGCTTTAGGGAAGATGACCAGTCCATAAATGCTCAAGGCGAAGACATCTACCCTTTCCTTCATGTCGGGGTGCGCTAAGACTAGATCCCTCAGGTTCCTCCAAGGAATGCGTTTACAATCTTCTTTTTGTTTGATCCGGGTTGTCACCCACTGTTCGCTCATCCCTGTGATATTCATTAGCTTTTTTGAAAATGTTGGGACATTAGCAGGTCTGGCATAAATTCTGTCAACCTGAATCTTTGGGCAATGGAGCAAGGTCGTGTATTCTTCTATAGTAGGTACCAAATCTACTTTCCCGAAAGTGAAGCAACTGTAAGCGGAATTCCAATATTGGGCAAGGGCTCGAAACAGGTGTTCTTCTACCTTGACATCGAGCAAATAAGGTAAATCACCGTAATGGCAATAGAATAGCTGTTTGACCTTATCATCCCACTGACCCCAAATTTCTTTCATCTCTTGGAGATTATTCTGAGTTACGCTGATCCGAGTAAAATTCCATAACTCTGACACGTACCCCTCGGTAAGACTATCGCCTTTCTCTTGTTGTGTTGTCTCAGCCCATATCCGGACAGCCGCGTTGTCTTCTACTTTATCAAAAAACCCCTTTTCCATGATAAGCTATCTATTTAGGAACATAATGCGAATCAACACCTTTTACAATGAAAATGCCATGCAAATATAATCAAAGTAAAACAAAGCAAGTCAGTAATTTACACGCAGTTCAAAGTAAACAAAGAATAATAAATATAGCACTTGCTCAAGTAACTACTAGGGTTTTGGAATGGCTCTACCTAGGGTGGGTTCCTAAGGCTCGCTATATGGGGTTTGGTTCTAGAGTAAGGGTACCTGAACCAGCGGATTCCTCGATCTTCACCCATTATAGGCTCATACAGACTGGGTTCAGTTCAGGGGGATACATTTCCCTATGGCTGCACGGAGATGAAAATCTCACGAAGACATAGGTACGGATGTATCCCGAAAGCGATCCACTATCCTGCACGGAGGTGAAAACCTCACGAAGGAGTAGTTTCTCACTCCCACTTAAAGGGGTGTGACCACAGCGGTCATGCAATGCAATATGCAAAATTATTTAAAGACTCGAACCAACGCAGCAGGTATTGTACCACAAAAATAGCTGATGAAATGCAATGAAAGGATCGTATTTCAAAACCAAATTTTCAATTTTCGATAAAAAGACAAGAGTTAATCAACTTGTGGCTTGACTCTCTCATTCGTATCCCCAATGGAGTCGCCAAGCTGTCGTAACCATTTTTTGAAAAAAAGGGGAATCGACTTGGATTTTGAAAATGAACACAAAAAATGGGAGTCGCCACCGATCCTTTTTGACTAGGTGTAATCGGATCACCTCGTTAAAGTGGTTATTTTTAATAAATAACTTGATTTATTTAAACAACAATTTTGGTCTATGCAAATCAAGAAAACAGGTTTGGGAGTCGGTTAGCACGAGGAAGGATTAGCACCCTCGATACGCCCAAAACTGGTACCTAGTTGATTAATTAGTGTCTTAGTGTCGAAGATTGAAAACTTGAAAGAATTTATGATACGATCCTTTTTTGTAAAGTGAACATTGAAATGTGTAACACCCTAATTTTCGGGAATTCTGTGAATGTTGGCATAGGTTTAATTATGTTAGTGGGCCTCTAGAAGGCCCAAGCTTAAGATAGAACCCGGCAATTTTAGTTAATTTTTGTTCCATAAGAAAAAGGGGGTGAAATTATGAAATAAAACCTATGTGAAAATGTTTGAAAATGCTATAGGCTAAATTGAAGTGGCCAAATAAATAGGAGTGCAAAATAGGAGGATTTGCATGACAAACCTCCCATTTTACATGAAGTTGCTAGCCATCATGTTGTTGTAGACAATATGAGCACTTGATATCCATAATTTATGGTACAAATTGATACAAATTGATAATGGGTTAGGTAAATGTTCCATGACAATGGATTAGGTAAATATTCCATGATAATGGGTTAGGTAAATGTTCCATGATAATGGTTTAGGTAAATGTTCCATGATGGGAATTTCATGTCTTTTGTATTAAAGAATTAAATGGATGAAATATGAAATTTTATTAAAAGAAAAATGGGTGAAAAGAACAAAGTTTTGTCCATCTTTGTTCATCATAGCCTAAAGTTAGAGAAGACAAAGGAGAGGAGAAAGCTCTTAAATGTTTGGTCACTTGGGGAAGAAAATTGAAGGTAAGTTCATGGTAGTTTGCTTCTATCTTGATGTTCATGAGTTCTTCTTGATTCTACCTTAACTCTTGAAGCATATTTTGGTTTTTAGTTGTGTTGTGAGCATTTAGTCATGAATTAAAATGAAGGAAATGGTTGTTGTTTCATGTTCTTTTGATGAAAAATGGAAGATAGGTGAAGTTGAGCCAAACAAATGAGCATGCATGTGCCTTAGATGCTAAGGGGAAAAATCGGCTAACATGTTGTGCTTTAAAATGATGAAATGGAGATTATACTTAAGTAAAATCATAGATATGTGATGATTGATTGGTGATATACATGTTTAAATAACAAGCATGCAAGTTAGGTGTGAAAGAGTGATTTGGTAATAAATCTGCTTGAGACAGCAGCAGTAACGTGACTTTGGAAAATCTGTACAGGGAGATATATTCTTAGAATCCTTATTGAGTCTAGTTTCAGGAGAAACAAACGGCATAGTTATTGAAACTCTGTACAGGGAGATATGATTTGTAATACACAGAGGTCAGAGCAGTCGAACCCTGAAACAGGGGAGACTTTAACTAATAAACTGTACTATTTGGCCCGACCAAAAATTCTAGAAAAAAAATTAGTAGATAGATATATGAGTCTAGTTTAAGGAAAAATTTACGGAATTGGATTTCGAGTTTCGGAACTCGAGATATGAATTTTTAAGTAACTGTGACGCAGTTGGACAGCTTGTCCGAATTTGTTTAAGTGCTCAAATAAGTTTAGTAATGCCTCGTGCTCGAATTCGGCGAGGTTTCGGGCGTGGGGGTGTTACAGCTTAGCTGTTAGAAAAGGGGTACTTAGTTGTGTTCAAGGGCCAGGAATGTCAAATTACTGATCCAAATAGATTAAGCCTCATGATAGTCACTATGACTGACAAATGTTTTGAAGTTAACTGGTCAGGTGACTTACACTCAGCCTGTGTTGCCTCAACAAGAGATTCCAACCTTTGGAATGAAAGACTTGGTCATGCCAACTTTAGATCAATGGTTCGAATGGTCAGCAAGGATATGGTTGAAAACTTCACTAAGTCAGCTTAAAATAAAGATGTTTGTGAAGTCTGTCAGATGGGAAAGCAAGCCAGACTTCTATTTTCAGCAAACACAACCTGGAGAGCATCAAACAAGTTGGAACTGGTGCACACTGATGTATGTGGCCCCATGAAAAATGAGTCACTCAATGGCAATAGGTACTTCATTCTTTTCATTGATGATAGTACTAGATATTGTTGGATTTTCTTTTTGAAGCACAAGTCTGAGGTAGCTCAAATTTTTTTGAAGTTTAAAGCTACAGCTAAAATAGAAACAGGATGCAAACTCAAGACCATCAGGTCAGACAATAGAGTTTAGTACATCTCAGCTCAGTTCCAAGCTCTATGCAATGATGCTGGTGTCAAACATTAGCTAACCAATGTTTATACACCTCAGTAGAATGGGGTCAGTGAAAGGAAAAAAAGAAGTCTTATGGATATGGCCCAGTGCCTTCTATTTCAGAAGAATTTGCCTAAGACCATGTGGGCTGAAGTAGTTAACACTGTTGTGTACCTTCAAAACAGGCTACCAACCAAAGCATTGGCTCACAAAACTCCATTTGAGGCCTGGTTCGGGTTCAAACCATCTTTGGCTCATCTAAAGGTGTTTGGTTGTCTAAAAAGTCTCAAGCTAGCATTTTGGTGGGATACAACATGGTCAAAAAAGGTTATAGGATTCTAGATCCTTCAACAAACAAAGTCCATGTAAGCAGAGATGTGATCTTTGATGAAAATGCATGCTGGAACTGGGAAAGAAATGAACCAGAGGCTGTTTCTGAAGAACTTATGTCTGATCAGATAGAGGCTGACCAAAATGGTCTTGATATGGACATTGATGATGAACCTGTCAGGGGTATAAGGACTCTGGCTGAGATTTATGAGAGAGCTCAAGTAGCAATAGCTGAACCAAGCTACTTTGAAGATGCTGAAGCACATGAAGGTTAGAAACAAGCAATGGTTGATGAGATTGCCATGATTGAAAAGAACCAAACATGGGAATTGGTTGAAAGACCAGGCAATAGGAAGGTCATTGGGGTGAAATGGGTCTATCGAGCCAAGCAAAATGCTAATGG
This sequence comes from Gossypium hirsutum, assembly GCF_007990345.1. Classification (NCBI taxonomy): domain Eukaryota; kingdom Viridiplantae; phylum Streptophyta; class Magnoliopsida; order Malvales; family Malvaceae; genus Gossypium; species Gossypium hirsutum. Next base: position 114,147,287 of record NC_053433.1, on the reverse strand, counting down.
GAGCTTGAATAAACTGAAGGCCAGGCTTGTTGTCAAAGGATTCAGCCAGAAATATGGCTTGGACTATTTGGAAACATTTGCACCAGTGGCTAGGCTAGACACCATCAGGCTACTGGTTGCCATTGCGGCAGAGATGCAGTGGAAGATTCACTAGCTTGATGTAAAGTCTACATTTTTCAATGGCTTTCTTGAATAAGAAATCTACATTGACCAGCCCTAAGGTTTTATTGTGTCTGGCAAAGAACACATGGTGTACAGGCTCAAAAAGACCTTGTATAGCCTGAAACAAGCTCCTAGAGCCTGGTATGTTAGGATTGACAACTATTTGTTAAGCCTAGGATTCGAGAGAAGCATGAATGAGCCAACACTCTATGTCAAAAAGGAACAAGCTGAAACACAACTCATTGTGTCCCTTTATGTTGATGACCTCTTAGTGACAGGAGGAGACTAGAATATACTGACTGATTTCAGGGCCAAAATGAAAGACATGTTTGAGATGTCTGACTTGGGACAGATGACTTACTTTCTTGGAATGAAGGTACAACGAACTCACAGTGGAATCTTCTTGGGACAGAAGACATTTGCTGCAAAAATCTTGAGCAAATTCTCTATGAAGAACTGCAAGCCAACAAGCACACCTATGGCTATTGGAATGAAACTGTCAAGTCAAGGAGATTATGAGCAAATCAGTGAGTCTGATTATAGAAGCCTATTTGGTTGCTTATTGTATTTAACAGCAACTAGACCAGACATCATATTTGCTGTGAGTATGCTATCAAGGTTCATGCATTGCTGCAACAAGCAGTATCTTCAAGCAGCAAAGAGAGTGCTCAGGTACATCAAAGGCACCTTAAGCTATGGATTGCAATTTAGCAGAAGTGAAAAGCTGAAGCTGATAGGCTACACTGATAGTGACTGGGCTGGTTCAAAAGATGATATGAAAAGTACCTCAGGGTATGCTTTTACCCTTAGTTCAGCTATATTTTGCTGGAGTTCAAAAAAGCAATCGATAGTGGCTCAATCCATAGCTGAAGTGAGTATGTGGCTGCTGCTGGAACAGTCAACCAAGCCATTTGGCTGAGGAAAATCCTAGCTGATTTGAACCTACATCAAAGGGAAGCAACAGAGATCTATTGTGATAACATGTCTACTGTTGCAATTGCAAAGAATCCTATTTTCCATAGTAGAACAAAGCATTTCAGCATCAAGCTACATGTGGTAAGGGAAATGGAACAAGCTCGAGAGGTAGAGCTGATTCACTGTGTAACACCCCGTACCCGAGTCCGTCGCCGGAGTCGGACACGAGGGGTTTGCAGACTTAAATCACTTCTTTGCACAATCCATTTTAAAATTTTCCAGGCAAGCTGGCTAATTGCGTCACTGTCACCTTAAAAATCATATCTTGAGTTTCACAACTCGAAAATCAGTTTCGTGATTTTTCCTGAAACTAGACTCATATATGAATCTAAAAAAATATTTTTAGAATTTTTTGTTAGGCCAATTAGTACATTTTATTAGTCAAAGTCTCCCCTGTTACAGGGATCGACTACATAGACCTTTGCGCATTATGACTTGGATATCTCCTTGCACAGAGCTTCAATACTGATGCAGCTTGTTTCTATAGAAACTAGACTCAGAGAGGAATCTATAAATATATGGAATGACTCCTAATTATCTCTGGTTAATTTATAATGAATTTCCAAATTCGGAACAGGGAATCCAGAAACCGTTCTGGCCCTGTCTCACGAGAACCCAAATATCTCTTAACATACTGTCCATATGATCGTTTCGTTACTTTCCTATGAAAATAGATTCATCAAGGTTCGTTTACATAATTTATTCACTATTTAATTCCATTCCTAATATTTTTAGTGATTTTCCAAATCTACATCACTGCTGCTGTCAGCATCTGCCTTTAAGGTAGACTTTACCTATTTCATAGTTTCCATGATTCAACTAGCCCTTTTAGCATAAATAGCACAAATTATGATAGTGATTAACCATTCCCATGGCCAATCCTTGTTAAGCATATCCACACCTCTCAATAACCATATCCATACCAAATGATTATAACATTATACTCAAACATATATAAGCCATTTTCGCATGGCTATCCAAAATTATACAAATCCAAAGGGTCCATGACCCACAACAAAAGGGTAGTCCTATACATGCCATTTCAAAGTTCAACCAAAAGTATACCCAAAAGGAGGCTTTGATAGTGTGGGCGACTTCGACTTCAAAATCCCGAGTCCGATAGCTGAAGAACCAAAATCTATAAAACAGAGAATCAAAGAAACGGAGTAAGCATTAAATGCTTAGTAAGTTTTGAGCAAAGAATTTAGACACAACCAAAGTATAGCATTCATGTAGCTAAACGGATAATTTCATATGCACAAATTTTCAATATCATACTTACTTCACATTACCAACCCTTTTATTCATACACAAAGATCAACTTAGCCAAAGGTCGGTAGCTCATTTATCAACTGAGCAAATACTTATTTGTAAGGGCTCAACTAATTCAAAGCACATACGAAACATACCTCAATGTTGGGATGTTTCAAGCGTATTAACTGAAATTTTTACAGCAAGATCATTCATTCCCAAATCACATACCTTCGGAATTTAACCGGATATAGCTACTCGTTCAAATGCCTTCGGAACATAGCCCGGTTATAGTAACTCGCACAAATGCCTTCGGGACTTAACCCGGATTTAGTCACTCGCACAAATGCCTTCGGGACTTAACCCGGATTTAGTAACTCGCACCAATGCCTTCGGGCTTAGCCCGGAATTAGTATCTCGCACAAATGCCTTTGGATCTTAGTCCGGATATGGTCACTTAGCACAAAGCCTTCGGGACTTAGCCCGGACATCATTCGAATAACCATGCACATTTAACAATAAATCATGACACATTAGTATTTCATTTTCATTAGCAAAACTCAAACACAAGACACTTATCACTCTTGCAATTTCGGCTCAATAGCCACACACAAGGAGCATGATTTTGATTTGCTTAAAACATGATCTAATCAAATCATAATTTAAGCTCAATTACTCAAGAACTTACCTCGGATGTTGTCGAACGGTTTCGACGACTATTCGACCACTTTTTCCTTCCCTTTATCGGATTTAGTTCCCCTTTGCTCTTGAGCTTAATTAAACAAATAAATTGATTTAATCATTTGAGCATCGAAAAGAGGAACACAAGGCACTTAGCCCATATTTATACATTAGACATTAAAGTCACATATGTACAGAATCATGAATCAAACTCAACATTTTAGCTAATTTTCCCCCTTGGCCGAATTTTCTAAGCCAAGACAAAAGCATCAATATGCTTGCCTCTAACCGAATACATGCAACACCAATCTTCTTCCTATGGCCGAATATGCATGTCTATGTTGAGGCCGATTATATACTTAATACCACACATAAATGGCATACATTTTACTAACTAATGCATTACATATTATAACTCAATACACATCCATCATTTAATCCATAACCGAAGCACCATCATGTGCAAGTATATACCTTGAGATAATATATAGGTCACACCAATACATCATGTGCAGTCATATATATATATGTGCAAGAGCCGAATCACAAATTTGATTATAACCAAATTTAAACATATATCCAAAACATAAATCTTACCTACCATGCAATAAGCATAAATCACACTTATGGATATACCATGGCCGATACTTCCAACAACACTAAATAAAAATATACTTTATGGATCTAAGGTAGAACCAAGAAAGAAACTCATAATCATCAAGATGTAAGCAACTACCATTTTTCATCTAGATTTAGCATGAAACACAACCATCACCCTTATTAATCTCCATAGCCGAAAACCTTACTTATTCCAAAATCACAATTTCAACATGGGTTACCAACAATAACTTGATATCTCACTCAAAATCAACTAGGATTTCAAGAACTAGTATCAACTTCCTTACCTTAATATCGACCTAAGATGACCGATTGCTTCACTCCTTCGTTCCTCCTCTCAATCTGGCCAAGAAGAACCAAAGAACACAACTTGTTTCCTTTCTTCCTTAGAACATTCGGCCAAGAGACATGAAAAAAGATGGACACTTTTTTTTTGTTTTCTTTCTTACATTCACGGCAATGGGGAGGGGGGAGAATCAATCACACACATTCTTTCTTTTTTCCATTTCTTTATTACCCATACTCCTTATTTTATTGTTCCTAACATACATCACTAACATAACATGTTTGTGACATGTTTCCACTCATAGCATGGCCGGCCACTATGCCTTAATTTGGGTAAATTGACATGCAAACCCATCATTTTCACAATATGCATTAATAGGCCACTTTGCATTTGCCTAGCACATTTCTAAATTTTCTCACATAAGTCCTATTTGATAAAATTCACTTACAATTAACAAAATTCAAACACGAAATTTTCACACATGCACATGTACATATAATGAGCATCAATTATGATGGTTAATTATTTTTATGACTCGGTTTAGTGGTCCCGAAACCACTTCCCGACTAGGGTCACATTAGGGCTGTCACAACTCTCCCCCACTTAAGAAATTTTCGTCCCCGAAAATCTTACCGGCAAATAAGTTTGGGTATCGTTCTTTCATGGCATTCTCGGTTTCCCAAGTAGCTTCTTCGACTCCGTGTTTGAGCCATAACACCTTTACTAACGGAACCCTTTTGTTTCGCAACTCCTTCACTTCACGAGCTAGGATACGCATCGGTTCTTCTTCATAACTCATATCGGCTTGAATTTTAACCTCTGATGGGCTAATTATGTGCGATGGATCAGATCTATAGCGTCGAAGCATCGAAACATGAAAGACGTCGTGAATCTTTTCAAGTTCAGGGGGAAAAATCAATCGATACGCAACTGGACCAACTCGTTCGGAGATTTCATACGGCCCAATGAATCTCGGGCTCAACTTGCCCTTACGGCCAAATCTGAGTACCTTTTTCCAAGGCGAAACTTTAAGAAACACTTTATCTCCCACCTGATATTCAATGTCTTTTCGTTTCAAATCCGCATACGATTTCTGACGATCTGTGGCTGCCTTCAGACTTTCACGGATTACCTTTACTTTCTGTTCGGCATCTTTAATCAAATCAACTCCGAAAATTTTACTTTCACCGAGCTCAGTCCAAAACAATGGTGTACGGCATTTACGACCGTACAAAGCCTCGTAAGGTGCCATCTTAATACTTGATTGAAAACTATTGTTGTAAGCGAATTCAATCAAAGGTAAATACCGTTCCCATGAACTACTGAACTCGAGGATGCAACATCGCAACATATCCTCAAGTATCTGAATTATCCGCTCGGATTGACCATCGGTTTGGGGGTGAAAAGCAGTGCTAAAATGCAGCTTGGTACCCAAAGCTTCTTGCAATTTCTTCCAAAATCGTGAGGTGAATCTCGGATCTCTATCCGACACGATAGAAATAGGTACCCCATGTAATCTCACAATCTGAGAAACGTACAATTCAGCTAGTTTATCCAATGAAAAATCCGTACGCACGGGGATAAAGTGAGCTGACTTAGTCAGTCTATCCCAACAACCCAAATCGCATCCTTCTTACTTGCTGACAATGGCAGTCCGGACACAAAGTCCATTGTGACTCGATCCCATTTCTACTCGGGTATCATGATCGGCTGAAGTAATCCTGAAGGCACTTGATGTTCTACTTTCACTTGTTGACATATTAAACATCTCGAAACAAGGTCGGAGATGTCTCGTTTCATACCATGCCACCAAAATCGACGTTTCAAATCGTTGTACATTTTCGTACTCCCCGGGTGAATTGACATTCGGCTACAATGGGCTTCGTTCAGAATCATCGAAATGAGTTCTGAATTCCTTGGAACACACAAACAACTTCTGAACCTCAAACAATCATCATCATCAATTTGAAACTCCGATTCCTTGTTTGGAACACACTCAGCCCGTTTTACAACCAATTTATCATCGACTTTCTGAGCTTCACGAATTTGATGAATCAATAATGGTTTGGCTTTTAATTCAGCTACTAACACATTGTCGGGTAGAACAGACAAGTGTACATTCATCGCTCGCAAAGCAAACAGTGATTTTCGGCTTAAGGCGTCCGCAACCACATTAGCCTTTCCCGGGTGATAATTAATGACAAGCTCATAATCTTTCAACAACTCAAGCCAACGCCTTTGTCGCAGATTCAAGTCTCGCTGGGTCATCAAATATTTGAGACTTTTGTGATTCGAAAATACATGGCACTTCTCACCAAACAAATAATGTCGCCATATTTTCAAAGCAAATACGATGGCAGCTAGTTCGAGATCATGGGTCGGATAATTTCTCTCGTGTGGCTTCAATTGTCTCGACGCATAGGCCACAACTTGACCTTCTTGCATCAATATGCAACCCAACCCAAGTAGGGATGCGTCACTATAAATGACAAACTCTTTGCCTGATTCGGGTTGCACTAAAATTGGAGCTTCAGTCAAATAAGTTTTCAGTTGATCGAAACTTTTCTGACATTTCTCCGTCCATTCGAACTTAACATCCTTTTGAAGTAGCTTCGTCATTGGTGTGGCTATCATCGAGAAACCTTTTACAAATCATCGGTAATAACCGGCGAGCCCCAGGAAGCTCCGAACTTCGGTAATATTTCTTGGAGGCTTCCAGTTAAGTATGGCTAAAATTTTGCTCGTGTCAACTCGAATACCCGATGCGGATACCACATGACCCAAGAAGCTAACCTCTCTTAACCAGAACTCACACTTACTGAACTTAGCATATAACTGCTTATCCCGCAAAATTTGCAACACTAATCTCAGGTGCTCAGCATGTTCGGTCTCATCTCTTGAATAGACCAAGATGTCATCAATGAACACAACTACGAACCGGTCCAAATACTGTCTGAAGATCCGATTCATCAAATCCATAAATACCGCAGGGGCATTAGTGAGCCCGAACGGCATCACTAAGAACTCGTAGTGACTGTACCTCGTTCTGAAAGTAGTTTTGGGTACGTCCGAATCTCGAATCCACAACTGATAATAACCCGATCTCAAATATATCTTTGAAAACACTGAGGCTCCCTTTGGTTGATCAAACAAATCATCAATAAGCGGTAACGAATATTTATTCTTTATCGTCACTTTATTCAGTTGACGATAGTCAATGCACAACCTCATGGTTCCGTCCTTCTTTTTCACGAACAATACTGGTGCACCCCAAGGTGAGAAACTTGGTCGGGCGAAACCTCTATCCGTCAATTCTTGCAACTGAGCTTTCAACTCTTTTAACTCGGTTGGTGCCATACGATACGGAGCTATCGAAATCGGCGTAGTCCCAGGTACAAGCTCAATACCAAACTCTATCTCCCGAACAGGTGGCAAACCAGGTAATTCTTCGGGAAAAACATCCGGGTATTCACAAATTACTGGTACCGACTCAAGTTTCTTTTCTAATTCCTTGTTATCAAGTACATACGCAAGGTATGCTCCGCACCCTTTTCTTACATATTTCTGGGGCAACATTGCTGATATTACAGCTGGCAACCCCTCCAAGTCCGTAGACTCAACTCGGATTACTTCGTTATTTGCGCACCTCAAATCAATAGTCTTGCTTTTGCAATTCACAACCGCATCATGTGCGGTCAACCAATCCAAACCGAGAATAACATCAAATTCATCAAACGGCAAAAGCATCAAGTCCACCGGAAAACAGGAACCTCGAATTACTAGGGGACATTTCTTACACACTTTGTCGACAAGCACGTAACGACCCAAGGGATTTGACACCCGAATTACGAACTTAGTAGACTCAATAGGTAAAGTCTTACTGGATGCTAAGGTTTCACATATGTAAGAATGAGTAGAACCGGGGTCAATCAAAGCAATTACATTAGTATCAAAGAGAGTAAAAGTACCGGTAATAACATCAGGCGAAGAAGCATCCTCACAGGCACGTATAGCATAAGCTCTAGCAGGCGCACGAGCCTCGGATCTGGTCGTAGCATCTCTAGATCCTCTCTGACCACCGCTAGCATTGCCCGTATTTCTATATGGTCTACCTCGAGCAGTGGTAGCACTCGGTTTCCCACTCTGATTTACATTCTGCTCAGACAACCTCGGGAAATCTTTAATGAAGTGGTCAACTGATCCGCACTTGTAACAGGAGCGGTCAGGGAATCTACAACTCCCCGAATGCCATTTACCGCAATATCGACATTTCGTTCTGTCTCGACGTTCATTCCCAACACTGGCGACCGAAGTGCCTCGTGTACCCACAGGGGGTCGATCACGATCTCATCTAAAAAGGCCCGAAGTGCCTCTAGACCGGCCCACATCATCTCGAAATTTCTTCGATGCCTGTTGAAGAGACTTTCCCGAGGATCTTTTACGAAACTCTCCAGTTCCCACATCAACTTTTTGTTTTTCTTTTCTAAGCTCTTCGGCTTTACAAGCTCGCTCGACAAGTACTACGAACTCTCGTATTTCAAGAATGCCAACGAACATTTTTATATCTTCATTCAGCCCATCCTCGAAGCGTTTACACATGATAGCCTCAGATGAAACACATTCCCGGACGTATCTACTAAGTCTAACAAATTTTCACTCGTAATCAGTAACTGACATAGAACCTTGCTTAAGCTCAAGAAATTCCTTCCGTTTTTAATCAACAAATCTCTGACTGATATACTTTTTCCGAAACTTAGTTTGGAAAAACTCCCAAGTTACTTGCTCTCGGGGCACAACAGAAGTCAGAGTACTCCACCAATAGTAGGCAGAATCGCGTAGCAAGGAGATAGTACACTTTAGGCATTCATCGGGTGTACAAGATAGCTCATCGAGTACCCGGATAGTGTTGTCCAACCAAAATTCAGCTTGCTCGGCATCGTCGCTATCCGTAGCTTTAAATTCAGTAGCCCCATGTTTTCGGATTCTGTCAACTAGGGGCTTATTTGACCTTATTTGGTCAGTTACCGGAGGTATTGTAGGTGCGGGGGTGGTATTTGTCGGGAATGGAGGTTGTGGAACAGCCGTATTAGTTCGAATGTATTGGTTGAACCAATCATTCATCACGCTATAGAAAGCTTGTCTAGCTTCATCATTCGGGTTACTAGCATTAGTTTGAGAGTCCACCGGTGCTGTCCCTTGTGCGGGAGCAGGCGCTACACTCTCAAGATCATCAGCTACCGCTCGGTCGGGATCGGGATCCATTACTATAAATAAACACATTTGCAAATGTCAGAAATCACCACACTATCAAATAATCACATAAAATGGCATGTATAGCTAGACCCAACGCATTACGGTAGTCCTAGAATCGACTAAACCGTAGCTCTGATACCAATAAAATTGTAACACCCCGTACCCGAGTCCGTCGCCGGAGTCGGACACGAGGGGTTTGCAGACTTAAATCACTTCTTTGCACAATCCATTTTAAAATTTTCCAGGCAAGCTGGCTAATTGCGTCACTGTCACCTTAAAAATCATATCTTGAGTTTCACAACTCGAAAATCAGTTTCGTGATTTTTCCCTGAAACTAGACTCATATATGAATCTAAAAAAATATTTTTAGCATTTTTTGTCGGGCCAATTAGTACATTTTATTAGTCAAAGTCTCCCCTATTACAGGGATCGACTACACTGACCTTTGCGCATTACGACTTGGATATCTCCTTGCACAGAGCTTCAATACTGATGCCGCTTGTTTCTATAGAAACTAGACTCAGAGAGGAATCTATAAATATATGGAATGACTCCTAATTATCTCTGGTTAATTTATAATGAATTTCCAAAGTCGGAACAGGGAATCCAGAAACCGTTCTGGCCCTGTCTCACGAGAACCCGAATATCTCTTAACATACTGTCCATATGATCGTTTCGTTACTTTCCTATGAAAATAGATTCATCAAGGTTCGTTTACATAATTTATTCACTATTTAATTCCATTCCTACTATTTTTAGTGATTTTCCAAATCTACATCACTGCTGCTGTCAGCATCTGCCTTTAAGGTAGACTTTACCTATTTCATAGTTTCCATGATTCAACTAGCCCTTTTAGCATAAATAGCACAAATTATGATAGTGATTAACCATTCCCATGGCCAATCCTTGTTAAGCATATCCACACCTCTCAATAACCATATCCATACCAAATGATTATAACATTATACTCAAACATATATAAGCCATTTTCGCATGGCTATCCAAAATTATACAAATCCAAAGGGTCCATGACCCACAACAAAAGGGTAGTCCTATACATGCCATTTCAAAGTTCAACCAAAAGTATACCCAAAAGGAGGCTTTGATAGTGTGGGCGACTTCGACTTCAAAATCCCGAGTCTGATAGCTGAAGAACCAAAATCTATAAAACAGAGAATCAAAGAAACGGAGTAAGCATTAAATGCTTAGTAAGTTTTGAGCAAAGAATTTAGACACAACCAAAGTATAGCATTCATGTAGCTAAACGGATAATTTCATATGCACAAATTTTCAATATCATACTTACTTCACATTACCAACCCTTTTATTCATACACAAAGATCAACTTAGCCAAAGGCCGGTAGCTCATTTATCAACTGAGCGAATACTTATTTGTAAGGGCTCAACTAATTCAAAGCACATACGAAACATACCTCAATGTTGGGATGTTTCAAGCGTATTAACTGAAATTTTTACAGCAAGATCATTCATTCCCAAATCACATACCTTCGGAATTTAACTGGATATAGCTACTCGTTCAAATGCCTTCGGGACATAGCCCGGTTATAGTAACTCGCACAAATGCCTTCGGGACTTAACCCGGATTTAGTCACTCGCACAAATGCCTTCGGGACTTAACCCGGATTTAGTAACTCGCACCAATGCCTTCGGGCTTAGCCCGAAATTAGTATCTCGCACAAATGCCTTTGGATCTTAGTCCGGATATGGTCACTTAGCACAAAGCCTTTGGGACTTAGCCCGGACATCATTCGAATAACCATGCACATTTAACAATAAATCATGACACATTCGTATTTCATTTTCATTAGCAAAACTCAAACACAAGACACTTATCACTCTTGCAATTTCGGCTCAATAGCCACACACAAGGAGCATGATTTTGATTTGCTTAAAACATGATCTAATCAAATCATAATTTAAGCTCGATTACTCAAGAACTTACCTCGGATGTTGTCGAACGGTTTCGACGGCTATTCGACCACTTTTTCCTTCCCTTTATCGGATTTAGTTCCCCTTGGCTTTTGAGCTTAATTAAACAAATAAATTGATTTAATCATTTGAGCATCGAAAAGAGGAACACAAGGCACTTAGCCCATATTTATACATTAGAAATTAAAGTCACATATGTACGGAATCATGAATCAAACTCAACATTTTAGCTAATTTTCCCCCTTGGCCGAATTTTCTAAGCCAAGACAAAAGCATCAATATGCTTGCCTCTAACCGAATACATGCAACACCAATCTTCTTCCTATGGCCGAATATGCATATCTATGTTGAGGCCGATTATATACTTAATACCACACATAAATGGCATACATTTTACTAACTAATGCATTACATATTATAACTCAATACCCATCCATCATTTAATCCATAACCGAAGCACCATCATGTGCAAGTATAAACCTTGAGATAATATATAGGTCACACCAATACATCATGTGCAGTCATATATATATATGTGCAAGAGCCGAATCACAAATTTGATTAAACCAAATTTAAACATATATCCAAAACATAAATCTTACCTACCATGCAATAAGCATAAATCACACTTATGGATATACCATGGCCGATACTTCCAACAACACCAAATAAAAATATACTTCATGGATCTAAGGTAGAACCAAGAAAGAAACTCATAATCATCAAGATGTAAGCAACTACCATTTTTCATCTAGATTTAGCATGAAACACAACCATCACCCTTATTAATCTCCATAGCCGAAAACCTTACTTATTCCAAAATCACAATTTCAACATGGGTTACCAACAATAACTTGATATCTCACTCAAAATCAACTAGGATTTCAAGAACTAGTATCAACTTCCTTACCTTAATATCGACCTAAGATGACCGATTGCTTCACTCCTTCCTTCCTCCTCTCAATCCGGCCAAGAAGAACCAAAGAACACAACTTGTTTCCTTTCTTCCTTAGAACATTCGGCCAAGAGACATGAAAAAAGATGGACACTTTTTTTTTTGTTTTCTTTCTTACATTCACGGCAATGGGGAGGGGGGGAGAATCAATCACACACATTCTTTCTTTTTTCCATTTCTTTATTACCCATACTCCTTATTTTATTGTTCCTAACATACATAACTAACATAACATGTTTGTGACATGTTTCCACTCATAGCATGGCCGGCCACTATGCCTTAATTTGGGTAAATTGACATGCAAACCCATCATTTTCACAATATGCATTAATAGGCCACTTTGCATTTGCCTAGCACATTTCTAAATTTTCTCACATAAGTCCTATTTGATAAAATTCACTTACAATTAACAAAATTCAAACACGAAATTTTCACACATGCACATGTACATATAATGAGCATCAATTATGACGGTTAATTATTTTTATGACTCGGTTTAGTGGTCCCGAAACCACTTCCCGACTAGGGTCACATTAGGGCTGTCACACATTGCAATTCAGAAGAACAAGTTACTGATATCTTCACAAAGGCTCTTGATGTGTCAAGGTTCATCAAATTAAGGAAGCAGTTAGGAGTCAGCAGCATGGAGACCAAGGAGGAGTGTTAGAAATTGGCCCTCCATGCAGCTCATGCAATCAAGGAGAAATTCATGCACATAAGAATTCATGTATATAAGTCTTCCGGATGAAATACATGCAACTGAAGATGTTAATGCTACTGTTTCATCTCAGTTTCATTTTGTTACTTTTTGACAATGTTTCTGTAATTTAGTTCATTTTGAACTATTTTTGGATGGCAATTGATGTAACTTGATGGTAAAAGAGCTGATTACCAGCTTTGCTTTAGTGTGCAAGTCAAATTTATCTAGTTCCAATAAATTAAGTGGAGTTAGGTAATGTTTAGGTGATGAATTTGTTGATTTTGACCAGCCAATGTCTGGTATATGTAATGGCTTCATGCCAAAGTTCATTTTAATGAAAAATATTGAATTTCATTCAATTTATGCTCCATTTTTCTTTGTTTTCATTTCTGTTCTTGTTTTCCCTTGCAAAATCTATTTGTTTCTTCCACACTATGAAATTATATACCGTGAATACATTAAATATAAATATATAATAAACTAAAAAAATGAACTTTATAGTATAAAAAAAATCTTATTGTTTGGCTAAAATTGAACTTGTTTCCTTTGTCATCTCTAAGTGTTATCTCCAATGATCAGAAAGAGTGGCAACTATATCCTTATTTGTTTCCCACACCAGGGCTCGAGCCGGAGTTGGTAAACCTATTTCCTGTTCCAGGGCTTGGACCGGAGTCGGTAAACTTATTTCCTGTGCCAAGGCTTGGTCCGGATTCGGTAAGCTTATTTCCCGTTCCAGGGCTTGGTCCGGATTCAGTAAACTTATTTCCCGTTCCAGGGCTTGGTCCGGAGTCCTTGATGCCACCAATGGTTCGGCTATCAATTAACTTATTTCCTACTCCAGGGCTCGGACGTTCGTCTGTAAACTTGTTTCCTACACCAGGGCTCGGGCCGGAGTCCTTTAAACCTCCAAGAGCCAAACCATTAAGTAACTTTTGTCCCTCAACAATGCTTGGGCCGCCGTTCTTAATGCCTCCAATGGTGCGACTACCGGTGAACCTATGTCCCTCACCACGACTCGGACCCGCCTCTTTGATTGCTCCAAGGTACAAGCCAATATCAAAGATATTAGAAACCCTTCCACCTGCAAAATTTTGGGGCGTCAGGGTATTGAAAGGATCACGAGCTTCACCCACAATCGCAATGGAGCTCAGCAATAAAATAATAGAAGCAAAGCTTAAAAAAGATTGATTGGCTACAATATTCATCTTGTCGGAAAATGTGAGAAAACAAAGAGTGCGTGGGATTATTTGGTATGAACAATAAGAAGCTTTGCTGTCCATTTATAGAGATAAGTGATGAAATTTGTTGTCGGTATTTTTTGACTAAGAAGAGATTTATTCCAATTCATCTACCTATATTCAACAGAAAAAACGTGGCCATCCTACTCCTAATTTTTCTTCGAATATTCTTATATCCAACATTTATGTTCCCTGTATTTGAATACATGGGAAAATTAGATTTTATATAGATAATAAAAAATCAAAATATTTTTTGTAATAATTTAAATTATTATACCGAATTAGTGTGATTCAATTAAAATTTTAAAGTTAATAAAAATGAAAAACATTTTTAAAAAATATATATAATCGAATACATGTTTATACATTAAACACTCGAATTAAAGTAACATAGAAAAGTTTGAAATTGCTAGTCTAAGCTAGAAAGTTGAATTTCATTGGAAAATTAGAAGTTGAAGCTAAAATTGAAGTGTTGATTCTTTTTTTTTTTTTGGGGGGGGGGGAGGTTTACTGGCCGCCTGGCTGCCGGCCTGAGTCACCGCGAAAGTATGTTATTTTCCACCGGCGGCGTCTACCAGGGGGGACCAAAGAACATGCAAAAAATCTTTGACTTTCCAAGGCCTTCAGTAATTAATTACAGGCTTGACGAGATTTGATATGAAAACAAAAGGTTTGACTTATGACTGACTTTTGTAATTTGCATTCGAAGTCACTTGCGTTAGTATTGATTTTCATTTACGTCATAAACCTTTAATTCCATCAAATTATATAATTAAACTTTAATCATTAATAAATTTAGTCATTAATGCTAACCCATTACATACACACATGAAAAAATTTTATCATTAAACTTCAATTCTCATGAAAAACTTTGCTCAAATATCATACACATGATTCAACACGAAATCTTGACAAGACACATTTGTAAATTAAGGTGTGGTTCTTACATTAAAATTATTAATTAAAATTAGCATACGCAATCTAAATTTTTAATAATAAATTATAGATAAAAATTTAAAATATATTAAATTGAGTAGTTTTTAAATATAATTTTAATAAAAATTAAAATAATTAAAATCAAATTATAAAAAATTTGACCGTGACATTTTTTTGAGACATAGGGAATATAATTTTATGTTTCTTAATTTCTATATTAATTTATTTAGCTATTGAAAGAAAGTGTAAATAGATTTTAAGTTTGAGACGTAATATACAATATCGAAGTCCAAGTTTTGTTTCCTTCAATAAGAAAAGTCAAGTTTTGGTACGAGGATAGAGTTTATGTTTGATATTTTGGTACAAGGCTCTTATTTTCTAACAAAATTTCAATAAATTATTCTTAGTTCCCATTAACATGTGACAAAAATAAGTGTGTATTTAAGAGATTCCTCTATTATCACTAAATGGATCAATTTAATCTCTAAACTATTAAAAAGAATCAAATAAGGGTAAATTGGAACGGAGTTAACATTTACCATTTAAAAAATATCTTTTACTGTTTAACATCGTTAATATTTTTAAAGTTTTTATGGTTTTGTAAATGAAATCTTTTGTTTGGAATTAAATTGCAATTGAAAAAATAATTTTCAAGATATCTTTTATACAAAAAAATGTTAACTCTAATACAATTTGGACTTAGATTCTTTTTAATAGTATATGAATTAAATTGATCTGTTTAATAATAGAGAGACTAATTTGATATAACTTGAAACACCCCATACCTGACCCGATCGTCGGGTCTGAACAATAGAGTGCCATATTCATTGTTGGAGCAACTACATTTACAATTTCTATCGATTCAATATTTTATATTCATTAACATGTTCATTAAATCATCATATTATATTATATAATCTGGTCTGGGGTTTATCAGAGCTTACGAAAGCTCTTTGGTTAACTCGAGACCATTGGAGGACTAAAATGTAAAGTTTACAAAATATTAGGTTGACATCGCGAATTTAGTGGTTCCTCGTCACAAAGCAACTTACTAATAATCTCTTACCACAACAATAACAATTCGACGTCGCGATGTGACTGTCTGTTTGCAACAGGGTCCATTTAATACCTATTCAAATCACTTAAACACAACCAATTCTTCCATTCAATCATTTAACCAAAAATGCCACATTCATATGCTCAATTCTAACCATTAATCAACACCTTTACATGCACATTACACAAAACTTCATTTCATACTTGATACCTATAACAAATACTAGACTTTTAACGATTTGAAAATTTGATACCATTTCACTGCATTTAACATAACATAACATATTTGTGTTAAATTCATTTTAATTTTAACCATCTCAAAACATGACATTTTGTAACGGCTTAATTTTCAGTGGTGTCGGAAATGGTGATTTGAGATCACTAAATCTGACAAATAAGATTGAACAAGATAGTAATTTAATATTTATGAGTCAAGTAAGAATTTAGAAGAATTTGTGAAATGGTGAAATTAGTGAATTAAAAGAATTTATTAGGTTAAACGGGTCAAAAACGAGGTATCGAGACCTCGAATTTGAAAATCAAGCTATAAATATTTTTATAAATATTTATGAAGTTTCATTTAGCTAGTATTAAAGTTTGGTTGAGAAATTTTAACGATTAGGTAGTCAATTAAATAAAAAGGACTAAATTGTAATAAAAATAAATTTTGTTAAAAGGATTAAATAGCTCAAGTGTTAAAAGAAGGAAGATTTAAAGGGAAATTAAGCCTAAAAGTGAATAGGCTGGACGGCAAAGGCAAGAAAATCAGCAGAAAAATAAGGGAAATAAGGGCAAAATTGGAAATTTTACAACTTTAACATATAAAATAAGAATAAAATTGAAGAATCTAGAGATCTCTTCATATTTTATCAGCCAAAATGCCATAGAAGGTCTGGAGAAAGCTGGTTCTTCATATTTTACATCATGTGAGTTTAATTCTTGCTTTTTCTTGATAATTTTTTTATGTTTTTATGACTTTTACAATTGGGTCCACTTATAGAATTCATTAGTTTTTGATTTTATGGGTGAAATTGGAAGTTACCCTGGATAGATAAGGGAATTTTATGATGAATTATTATGAAATTTAAGTTCTAATTTTCATATTAAGGTGGTTTTATTAAGTGATTTTGATAGAAAATGATATTTAGGACCTAATTGTGAAAAAGTTGTGAATTGAAGGTTGCTGTTGAAATTCAGAATA
The DNA here is from genome assembly GCF_007990345.1 of Gossypium hirsutum. Classification (NCBI taxonomy): domain Eukaryota; kingdom Viridiplantae; phylum Streptophyta; class Magnoliopsida; order Malvales; family Malvaceae; genus Gossypium; species Gossypium hirsutum. The sequence goes on along the minus strand of NC_053433.1, from coordinate 114,130,025 downwards.
GAAAAGATTTTGAAATAGTTTATAATGATAAAATAAAGTGTTAATTGAGAAAAATTAGTTCAATTGATGGGTGAATTGAGCAGGGACTAAATTGTGAAAACTGTAAATTTTGGGGTAAAAGTGTAATTTCGAAATTTAAACAGCATAAATTGTGAAGTGAAATAGAAATCAAATAAATGCTAATGAGTAGAAATATTTTATACTATAGATCAAGAATCCAAAGAAGAACGAGGAAAAGAAAAAGTTGCGGAATAGTCCCTAAATTTCAATATCTTCTACAAATTAGTCCAGGTAAGTTCATATGGCAAAGTTCAATGTTTTGATATGAAAATCTTATGATTGTTAAAGTATTTTATTGTTGATGAATACTATCAATTTGCATTAACTAATAAATAATGTGTAACTAAAAGTACAAATTAGTAGGAATAATGGATTTGAGTGCTTCTATTCTGTGACCCTGATGAATTGACGAAAAATATGTGATAAGTGCGCCCGTTTTAGACCATAGCTGGGCTATGGCATCGGTGCAATGTGATAATGTGACTCCGTATAAGACCATAGCTGGGCTATGGCATCGGTATAATGTGATAATGTGATTCCGTATAAGACCATGTCTGGGATATGGCTTCGGTATGATATGTGAACCGTGTAAGACCATGGCAAGGCTATGGCTTCGGTGTGTGATGCGTAACAATGTGAAATTCCATAGTTTACTATGTCAATGTGATAATGAAACACTCAATTCCCTTATTGTTCCCTAATTTGACAATGAAGTAAATGAGAAACGGGCCTAAGGGAGTTAAATTGTGAGTAGCCATATAGAAATTATTCCAATGAGTTATTAATGAAATTGTGATTTGGAGGATGAAATAGTTAAACTAATAGATATATGATTATGTACAATATTTGATATGATTTGTGTTTTTATGCCTATGAGCTTACTAAGCTTCAATAAGCTTACTTGTGTGTGTTTGATAATTTCTTTTGTAGATTGAATTAAAGAGAAGTTGGTAGATCGGATCAACACAACAGGGCACACTATTCAGATCAATTCCGGTAGTTTTTGTTTTATGTTTAAAGATTTATATGGCATGTATAGAGTTTGAATGAATTGAAGTAAAGATGTTATAAACTAGTTAACAATATTTGTACTAAAATAGTTTTTGGTAAGTAGTAGTTTGACTTTGAAAAATCACTAAAAATAGTAGAAATGGAATTAAATAATGAATAAGTTATAGAATCTAATCTTGATGAGTCTATTTTCATATAGAAGAAGCGAAAAAGGTATATGAGCTATATTTTATGAGATGTTTAAATTTTTGTGAAACAGGGCCAGAGCAATTTCTGGATCCCCTATTCTGACTTTGAAAATTCACCATAAATTTTACAAAGATAATTAGAAGTCATACTTCATATTTACAGATTCCTTATTGAGTCTAGTTTTTTTAGAGACAAACGGAATAGTCATTGAAGCTCTGTACAGAGAGATATCTGATTCGAAATACACAGAGGTCAGAGTAGTCAAACCCTGAAATAGGGGATATTTTAACTAATAAACTGTACTAATTGGCTTGACCAAAAATTCTAGAAAAAAATTGGTAAGTAGATATATGAGTATAAATTCGGGGAAAATTTACAGATTTGGATTTTGAGTTTTATAACTCGAGATATGAATTATTTAGCAACTATGACGCAGTTGGACAGCTTGTCTGAAAAGTATGATATAAATTATCTGAATTTGGTTAACTGCTCAAATAAGTTTAGTAGTGCCTTGTGCTCGACTCCGGAAACGGTCTCGGGTAAGAGGCGTTACATTTATTGGTATTAGAGCTTCGGTTTAGCCGATTCTCGGAATATGTATGATGTGAAAAGCGTCTAGAATTACATGCCATATAAATCTGTGATAGTGTGCTGTGTTTGATCCGATCTAATCCTTGTTTTTATTATAGATTATCTTCGATTTGAAAAGATGTCAGATAGACCAGAACAAACTGAGCAAGAAGAAGTTAATAGCAGAGTACAAATCTCTGAACAAGGAACAAGTAGTGAAGTTCCGATTTCATTGATGCGAGAACAAGAACTCAAAAATATGATTTATGGATTCATGAATCAGTGGTATAATGAGAATGTGCGAGAAAGAAATCAGACTCTGCAACCTCCTCCCCCTATCTCAACATCGGTAGTACCCCCGGTTGTTCCTCCACCTCCTCCGACAACTGAATCTAGCAAACGTTCTCCATTTGAAAATCTCAGAAAACATGGGGCTGAAGAATTTCGGGGAAGAACAGATGATGACCCCGTTAAAGCTGAATATTGGTTACAAAGTATAATGAGGGTTTTTAAGCAAATGGCGTGCTCACCAGATGATTACTTAATATGTGCTGTGTCATTATTGAAAGAAGAAGCTTATAACTGGTGGGAAACAATAGAAGCTGCTGTACCGGCTGAGAAGATCACTTGGGAATTTTTTCAAAATGAATTTAAGAAGAAATATGTCGGTAGAAGATATCTGGATAAGAAGAAAAGAGAATTTCTCGACTTGCGACAGGGAAACAAGTCAGTGGCTGAATATGAAAGAGAATTTGTTTATCTGAGCAAATATGCTCGAGATATAGTACCCACTGAAGAAGAAATGTGTATCAGATTTGAAGAAGGGCTTAATGATGAGATTAAAATGATGATAGGGGGCATTGAGATACGAGAATTTGTTGTTCTATCAGATCGTGCTCAGAAGCTTGAAGAAGTATATAATAAAAAGATGCAATGAGATAGAAGAAGTAAAGAATCTTTCAAAAGAAGTGCATCTAAGTCATTTTCGGCTTTACCAGTGAAGAAATCTAAAGAGGAATTCAGTCAAACCACTTTAGCACCGGAAAGATCAGGAAAAAGTAGGCCAAGACAATCTGATTACAAAGCATCTGACAGACCTGCTGTTAGTGTGGGTAGTGTACAAAATACCCAAAGGCCTAAGTGTCAACATTGTGGAAGAAGTCACCCCGGTGAATGTAGAAGTAAGTTAGGGGCTTGTTATAAATGTGGGGCCACTGATCACTTTATTCGTGATTGTCCCCAATTACAAGTAGAAGAAGTAGAACAGAGGGAGAAACAGAAAATTCTTCCTCAAAAGGAAGACGCTCTGGTCAGAGCAGTGCTACAGGGGCTACTCGTTTGGGTATGAAAGATACTGCTAGCCGATCAGAAGTTAGGGCTCCTGCTCGTACTTATGCCATTCGAGCAAGAGAAGAAGCAACAGCTCCAGATGTAATTGCTGGTACTTTCTATCTTTATGATGTTCTTGTGTATGCTTTAATAGACCCTGGGTCTACTCTTTCATATATTTGCACTATGTTAGCATCTGAAAAGAATTTATTAGTTGAGCCTACTGATTATGATGTACAAGTTACAAATCCGTTAGGTCAAAGTGTGGTAGTTAATTTAATGTCATAACTGTCCACTGAAAGTTAAGGGCTGTGATTTCCCCGCTGATTTGATGCTTCTACCCTTTCGGGAATTTGATATTATCTTGGGCATGGACTGGTTAATGAAACATGATGTAATAGTGAATTGTCGAGAAAAACGAATTAGTTTGAAATGTCAAACAGGAGACATTATTTTGGTTGAGTTTGGAAATTTGGATGACATGGTTAGAATGATTTCCTTTATGTCTGCTCAGAAATTGTTGCGTAAAGGAAATGAGGCTTATTTAGCCTATATTCTTGATACTCGAAGTTCTGAATCAAAGTTAGAGCAACTATCTATTGTAAATGAATTCATGGATGTATTTCCTGAAGAATTACCAGGTTTACCACCCGATAGAGAAGTTGAGTTCGTGATAGATGTGCTTCCGGAAACAGCTCCCATATCGGTGACACCGTATAGAATGGCTCCAGTAGAATTAAGAGAGTTAAAAACGCAGTTGCAAGAGCTGTTAGACAAAGGGTTTATCAGACCGAGTATGTCGCCATGGGGTGCACCTGTCTTATTTATGAAAAAGAAGGATGGTTCATTGAGGCTGTGTATAGATTACAGGCAGCTGAATAAGGTAACAATTAAAAATAAATATCCTTTGCCTCGTATTGATGATTTATTCGATCAGCTTAAGGATGCTGCAGTGTTTTCAAAAATATATCTCAGATCTGGGTATTATCAGTTAAAGGTAAAGGAATGTGATGTGCCGAAAACAGCTTTTAGAACTCGGTATGGTCATTATGAGTTCTTAGTTATGCCATTCGGTTTGACAAATGCTCCTGCTGCTTTTATGGATTTAATGAATCGAATTTTCCAGTCTTACCTGGATAGATTTTTGGTTGTGTTTATTGACAATATACTGATCTATTCAAAGACAGAATCCGAGCATGCTCAGCACTTGAGAATTGTACTACAGATATTAAGGGAAAAACAGTTATATGCAAAATTTAGTAAATGTGAATTTTGGCTTCATGAAGTGGGATTCTTGGGTCACATTGTGTCAGTTGATGGTATACGGGTAGATCCGAGTAAGGTGTCAGCGGTGATTAATTGGAAAACTCCAAAGAATGTTACGGAAGTGCGAAGTTTCCTTGGATTAGCTGGTTACTATCGTCGATTTGTGAAAGATTTTTCACTGATTGCTTCACCTATAACTAAATTATTACAGAAGAATGTTGAGTTTGTAAGGTCTGATGAGTGCCAACGAAGTTTTGATCAATTAAAGAAAATGTTGACAGAGGCTCCAGTGTTAACTCAGCCTGAATCAGGTGTGCCATATGTAGTATACAGTGATGCGTCTCTGAATGGTTTAGGTTGTGTATTGATGCAGTCAGGAAAAGTTGTAGCATATGCTTCTCGACAGTTGAAACCACATGAGAGGAACTACCCTACACATGATCTTGAATTAGCTGCCATAGTATTTGCTTTAAAAATTTGGAGACACTACCTATATGGAGAGAAATGTTATGTGTATACAGACCATAAAAGTTTGAAATATTTAATGTCGCAGAAAGAGTTGAATTTGAGACAGAGGCGATGGTTAGAGCTGTTGAAAGATTACGATCTTATCATTGATTATCATCCGGGTAAGGCAAATGTAGTGGCAGATGCACTTAGTCGAAAATCATCATTATTTGCTCTTCGGGCGTTAAATGCTCATTTGTCTGTTAATGAAAATGGTTCTATATTAGCTGAATTAAAGACAAAACCAGTATTCTTTCAACGAATTCAGGAATTGCAAGATGAAGATCCGAAGTTGGTGTTGAAACGACAAATGGTTCGGGATAATTTGAACTTAGATTACTCTATTGATAATAGTGGTATGTTATACCATCGTAATAGAATTTGTGTCCCGAATAATCTAGAATTGAAGAAGGATATCTTATCAGAGGCTCATAGTAGTATGTACTCGATTCATCCGGGTAGTACGAAGATGTATTGTGATTTGAAAAATATGTATTGGTGGCCTGGTATGAAACAGGAAATTTGTGAATTTGTGGCAAAATGTTTAATCTGTCAACAGGTAAAAGTTGAACATCAAGTGCCTACAGGTTTGTTACAACCCGTAATGATTCCAGAATGGAAGTAGGAACATGTGACGATGGATTTTGTATCTGGATTGCCAGTGACTCCGAAGAAAAAAGATTCGATTTGGGTGATAGTAGACAGATTAACTAAATCGGCGTATTTTATTCCGGTCAGAACAGATTTTTCACTTGATAAGTTAGCGGAATTATATGTATCAGAAATTGTGAGATTACATGAGGTGCCGACATCAATTATTTCTGATCGAGATCCAAGGTTTACTTCGAGATTTTGGAATAAACTACAGGAAGCTTTAGGTACTAAGTTAAAATTTAGTACAGCTTTTCACCCTCAGACAGATGGACAATCAGAGCGAGTGATTCAGATTTTGGAAGATATGTTAAGGTGTTGTATACTTGAGTTCAATGGCAACTGGGAAAGGTACTTACCTTTAGCTGAATTTGCTTATAATAACAGTTATCAAGCTAGTATCAAAATGGCACTATTTGAAGCTCTGTATGGAAGGAAGTGCAGAACCCCGTTGTATTGGTCAGAATTAAGTGAATCGAAATTAGTCGGAGTGGATTTAATTCGGGAAACTGAAGAGAAAGTTCAGATTATTCAAGAAAGTTTGAAAGCTGCTTCCGATCGTCAAAAGTCGTATGCAGATTTGAAAAGAAGAGATATAGAGTTCAATGTGGGTGAATGTGTGTTCTTGAAAGTTTCTCCGTGGAAGAAAGTTTTACGGTTTGGTAGAAAAGGAAAGCTTAGTCCACGATTTATCGGACCATACGAAATCATTGAGAGGATCGGTCCGGTAGCTTATAGATTGGCCTTGCCTCCAGAACTTGAGAAGATCCATAATGTATTTCATGTATCTATGTTGAGACGATATAGATCAGACCCTTCACATGTGATTCCTCATACTGAGATAGAGATACAATCAGATATGACTTATTCGGAGGAACCAGTGAAAATATTAGCTCGGGAAGTTAAAGAACTACGGAATAAACGAGTACCATTAGTAAAAGTGTTATGGCATCGACATGGATTGGAGGAGGCAACTTGGGAAACGGAAGAATCTATGAGATCACAATATCTGCATTTATTTTCAGGTACGAAATTTCGAGGACGAAATTTCCTAAGGGGGGGAGAGTTGTAACGGCTTAATTTTCAGTGGTGTCGGAAATGGTGATTTGAGATCACTAAATCCGGAAAATAAGATTGAACAAGATAGTAATTTAATATTTATGAGTCAATTAAGAATTTAGAAGAATTTGTGAAATGGTGAAATTAGTGAATTAAAAGAATTTATTAGGTCAAACGGGTCAAAAACGTGGTATCGAGACCTCGAATTTGAAAATCAAGCTCTAAATATTTTTATAAATATTTATGAAGTTTCATTTAGCTAGTATTAAAGTTTGGTTGAGAAATTTTAACGATTAGGTAGTCAATTAAATAAAAAGGACTAAATTGTAATAAAAATAAATTTTGCTAAAAGGATTAAATAGCTCAAGTGTTGAAAGAAGGAAGATTTAAAGGGAAATTAAGCTTAAAAGTGAATAGGCTGGACGGCAAAGGCAAGAAAATTAGCAGAAAAATAAGGGAAATAAGGGCAAAATTGGAAATTTTACAAGTTTAACATATAAAATAAGAATAAAATTGAAGAATCTAGAGATCTCTTCATATTTTATCAGCCAAAACGCCATAGAAGGTCTGGAGAAAGCTGGTTCTTCATATTTTACATCATGTGAGTTTAATTCTTGCTTTTTCTTGATAATTTTTTTATGTTTTTATGACTTTTACAATTGGGTCCACTTATAGAATTCATTAGTTTTTGATTTTATGGGTGAAATTGGAAGTTACCCTGGATGGATAAGGGAATTTTATGATGAATTATTATGAAATTTAAGTTCTAATTTTCATATTAAGGTGGTTTTATTAAGTGATTTTGATAGAAAATGATATTTAGGACCTAATTGTGAAAAAGTTGTGAATTGAAGGTTGCTGTTGAAATTCAGAATAGAAAAGATTTTGAAATAGTTTATAATGATAAAATAAAGTGTTAATTGAGAAAAATTAGTTCAATTGATGGGTGAATTGAGTAGGGACTAAATTGTGAAAACTGTAAATTTTGGGGTAAAAGTGCAATTTTGAAATTTGAACAGCATAAATTGTGAAGTGAAATAGAAATCAAATAAATTCTAATGAGTAGAAATATTTTATATTATAGATCAAGAATCCAAAGAAGAACGAGGAAAAGAAAAAGTTACGGAATAGTCCCTAAATTTCAATATCTTCTACAAATTAGTCCAGGTAAGTTCATATGGCAAAGTTCAATGTTTTGATATGAAAATCTTATGATTGTTAAAGTATTTTATTGTTGATGAATACTATCAATTTGCATTAACTAATAAATAATGTGTAACTAAAAGTACAAATTAGTAGGAACAGTGGATTTGAGTGCTTCTATTCTGTGACCCTGATGAATTGACGAAAAATATGTGATAAGTGCGCCCCTTTAAGACCATAGCTGGGCTATGGCATCGGTGCAATGTGATAATGTGACTCCGTATAAGACCATAGCTGGGCTATGGCATCGGTATAATGTGATAATATGATTCCGTATAAGACCATGTCTGGGATATGGCTTCGGTATGATATGTGAACCGTGTAAGACCATGGCAAGGCTATGGCTTCGGTATGTGATGCGTAACAATGTGAAAGTCCATAGTTTACTATGGCAATGTGATAATGAAACACTCAATTCCCTTATTGTTCCGTAATTTGACAATGAAGTAAATGAGAAATGGGACTAAGGGAGTTAAATTGTGAGTAGCCATATGAAAATTATTCCAATGAGTTATTAATGAAATTGTGATTTGGAGGATGAAATAGTTAAACTAATAGATATATGATTGTGTACAATATTTGATATGATTTGTGTTTTTATGCCTATGAGCTTACTAAGCTTCAATAAGCTTACTTGTGTGTGTTTGATAATTTCTTTTGTAGATTGAATTAAAGAGAAGTTGGTAGATTGGATCAACACAACAGGGCACACTATTCAGATCAATTCCGGTAGTTTTTGTTTTATGTTTAAAGATTTATATGGCATGTATAGAGTTTGATTGAATTGAAGTAAAGATGTTATAAACTAGTTAACAATATTTGTACTAAAATAGTTTTTGGTAAGTAGTAGTTTGACTTTGAAAAATCACTAAAAATAGTAGAAATGGAATTAAATAATGAATAAGTTATGGAATCGAATCTTGATAAGTCTATTTTCATATAGAAGAAGCGAAAAAGGTATATGAGCTATATTTTATGAGATGTTTAATTTTTGTGAAACAGGGCCAGAGCAATTTCTGGATCCCCTATTCTGACTTTGAAAATTCACCATAAATTTTACAAAGATAATTAGAAGTCATACTTTATATGTTCAGATTCCTTATTGAGTCTAGTTTTATTAGAGACAAAAGGAATAGTCATTGAAGCTCTGTACAGAAAGGTATCTGATTCGTAATACACAGAGGTCAGAGTAGTCAAACCCTGAAACAGGGGAGATTTTAACTAATAAAATGTACTAATTGGCTTGACCAAAAATTCTAGAAAAACATTGGTAAGTAGATATATGAGTATAAATTTGGGAAAAATTTACAGATTTGGATTTTGAGTTTTATAACTCGAGATATGAATTATTTAGCAACTATGACGCAGTTGGACAGCTTGTCTGAAAAGTATGATATAAATTATCTGAATTTGGTTAAGTGCTCAAATAAGTTTAGTAGTGCCTTGTGCTCGACTCCGGCAACGGTCTCGGGTAAGGGGCGTTACACATTTATAAAGAAATTTCTACTTATATACAAACTTATTCATATATGATATACAAAATCGACTCAAAACTAAGTATATGACATATATTAAACGAAAGAGGAATTATGCAAATATTACTGAGTCGAGGATCATTGTTTGGATGCTAGACCACGCCTTGGGACTTTGAGATTTACCTAAATTTATACACGAAATGAACAAACCATAAACTGAGCGATAACACTCAATGGTGCTTTCATGATTCAAGTCAATAACACGAAAGCATTAACATAATAAAGATACAAACAACATATGATCAAATTACAACCATTTGAATTACCATTCATGTATCAAATGCCAAATATTCTATACGACCTTATTTATGCAAACCATATGCATATTTATTATGTATGCCAAATAACAACTATTCTAACGATTACCGGTGAAAAAATGACTTTTGAAGTAAATCCAAGTGTCCATACCTTCAGTATGAACATTGGTGATATAACACTTCTGATGTAGGTATCGTCTTCACTAGTTAATTGCTCTTACATGTAACGAAGGATATGTTCATTACTATAGGTATAGCGACGGCTCTTTCCATCGATCAGTATAAGGTGTGGAATTGTTGACAATGAGAAAGAATTGTATGAAATTATGATTCCACGTCATTCTTATCCCTTTCCAATAAGAGGATGACAAATTAGATTTTTCCTCCTAATTTTCAACTTTTCCTCTTAAAAAAATTTAAATCCAAGTAAAAATGCTAAAAATTAGGAAGAAAAATCCGATTTGTCATTCTCCCATTAAAAAGGGATAAGGATGACGTGGAATCAAAGTTTCATACAATCCTTTCTCTGTCAACAACATTGCCAAACGTATAGCAACACTTACTACTGTATAGCGTGAAATTAGAATTATACCCTCCACTTACTACAACAATATGGATCGTCGATATTGAATGAAATTTAAAGATGATTAATATAGAGTGAAATTTCAATTATATCACTAAACATGTAATGATTGTATAGAGTGTTAGACATTATAACAGATACGTGTAAGATATCTATCTTCCTTCAAATCTTTCTTTAGTCGTTTACATGCTATTTACTACATAGAGATAGCTGCTAACTAACCTTAACAGCTAACACCAAACTAACTACCTTTTAACTAACTTTAGTGTTACAACTGATACTCATAACATGCCTCAATCTTTCCTTTCTTCCTGAGTGTTCCAAGCTTTGTTGACCACTCGAAGCTGAGTTCTAAATTTGGTGAACATTTCTTCAGACAGTGGTTTCATCAAAATACCTGCGATTTGGTCTTGACTGGACACATGACCTACTTGGAGCACCCTACTCGCAACTATTTCCCTTACAAAAAATAGGTCCAATTCGACGTGTTTGAACTTCGCATGCATAACTGGATTTTCGGCAACTGCAACAGTAGTCATACTATCACACCACACCAGTGCTTTAGTCTTTGGAGTAGAAAGTTCAGACAGTAAAGATTGAATCCAAACTATTTCGGTAGTAACCTGGGCAAGACTCTTGTATTCTACTTCTGCTGTAGACCTAGATACAACCTGCTGCTTTTTCGAGCTCTAAGAGACATGATTACTGCCTAGAAAAATACAAAACCTAGAAGTAGACTGACGATCATCCATATCGAATCCCCAGCTAGCATCAGAAAACCCTTCAAGGAGAAACTTGGAAGAATGAGTAAACTGAAGACCATAGTCCAACGTCCCTTGAAGATACCTCAGAATTCTTTTGACTGCTCGAAAGTGAAACTCCAACGACCGATGCATGAATTGACAGAGATACCTCAGAATTCTTTTGACTGCTCGAAAGTGAAACTCTAACGACCGATGCATGAATTGACAGACTTTATTGACCGATAAGGTAATTTCTGGCTGTGTGATCACAACGTATTGTAACGCCCTAATGATGCTCCTGTAAAGGTGCGCATCTACAACAGGACTTCCCTCAGTAGTTGATAACTTGCAGGTGGTGATCATTGGTGTAGAGGTGTCATTTGATCGATCCATAGAGGCCTTTCGAAGAAGCTTCAATATGTACTTCATTTGACTGAGAAAAACACCACCCTTATCATAGGTAACCTTTATGCCAAGAAAATAGTTCAGCTGGCCTAAGTCCTTCAAGGAGAAACTAGCATTTAGATCATGCACAAAGTGACCAATGGCTTGACTATCATTCCCAGTTATAATAATGTCATCCACGTAGATGAGCACATAGACTAACGTGGAATCTGAGTGGTAAACAAAAAGGGAATTGTCAGCTTTGGAGGCAGTGAAGTTATAGACAAGCAAAAATTCTTTTAGTTTATGAAACCAGGCCCATGGTGCCTGTTTAAGGCCATACAAAGCCTTTCGCAACTGACACACCAGCTGTTGGCCAGAGACAACTTACTATTCAAAACTCGGTGGTTGCACCATATAGATTTCTTCATGAAATTTGTCGTTCAGAAACGCGTTGTTAATGTCGACTTGCCAGAGAGGCCAGCCAAAAGAAATAGCTAGAGCAAGGACTACTCGTATTGTTGTTGGCTTGTTGACAGGACTAAAGGTTTTCCAAAAGTCAACACCGGCTTCCTGTAGATACCCCTTAACCACTAGCCGTCCTTTGTATCTGGCAACCGAACCATCAGCATGCCTTTTGATTCGGAAGATCCATTTACAGCCAACGGCTCAACAGCCTTCAGGAAGAGGAACAAGGTCCCAATTACGATTATAAAGTAAGGCATTATATTCGGCCTGAGCTGCTGCTGTCCAAGCGAGGCTTTGAAAAGCTTCTAAAATAGTTGTAGGCTCATTCTCAGTCAGAATAGAGGAGAATACCTTAGGCCTGTAAATGCCACTCTTTGACCTCTTCTGCATGGGGTGAAAATTGACAGGGACGGGTGCCTGGGAAGAAGTAGCAGACTGAAGAACCAAGGAATGAGCAGAAACCGTAGGTAAGGATTCGCCATGTAGGCCTGAAGAAGAAGAAGGCAAGGCCGAATCACACGAACCAAAAAGAGACTCAGCCTGAGAAGGACAGCTACTGGACCCTGAGGATGCAGACAAAGAAGGAGCACAAGAACCAGAAGGTAAAACTCTCGGGAGATGCGACTGTTGATGGTCAAACCAGATAGAGGTCAAATGAGATATTGGACAGAATCCATTTGCAAAGGGATAGTGAGACTCATCAAACACGACATGTCTCGAAATAAAAATACGACCATTTGTATCAAGGCATTTGTAGCCTTTCTGATTACTGCCAACACCAAGAAAAACACATTGCTTTGACTGAAACTGAAGTTTGTGCTGTTGAAATGGGCGCAAATAAGGATAGCAGGCACATCCAAATACTCTAAGCTGAGAGTACGAGGGCTTCAAGTTGTAGAGCTTCTCATAAGGGCTGCAGTGTTGTAGTATGGGAATGGGAAGGCGATTGGATATGTGAACTGCATGGGCAAAGGCGTAAGACCAAAACTGTAAAGGAATGGATGCCTGAGCCAAGAGAGTAAGTCCCATATCAATAACCTGCTGATGTTTCCGTTCAGCAACCCCATTCTGTTTGGAGGTGTGAGGTCACAAAATCCGATGTTGGATACCAAGTCGAGAGAGCTCGCTTGAAAGAGCACGATACTCCCCTCCTCCGTCACTTTGAAGCATTCTAATGGAACATCCGAATTGCACCTTGACCATTTGACAGAAATGAATAAAACATTTGAAAACTTTAGATTTTGCCTTGAGAAAGTAAAGCCATGTATATCTACTGTGCATATCAACAAATGACACATAATAGGAAAACCCATTTGAGGTTACATGCGCTGGGCCCTAAATATCAGAGACAACTAGTTCAAATGGTGATGAGTACATTGTTTTTGAATGATCAAACGGGAGCTTGTGTGCCTTTCCTAGCTGATAAACAAGACACACTTGAGGTAAACTATTTTGTTTGAGAGGGATATCATAGGTACGTAGCATATGACTTAGGACATTATTACAATGGTGCCCCAATCGAGAATGCCATAATAGAGGTGAACCGATAAGTTGGGCACTGTTGAGAAGAGTAGTGTTGAAATTGTGCGCATTAACTAGCCTTGTAGAAGTTTCGAAAGGAGCAGCATGAGAAACATCAAATTGATAGAGGCCATTATGCATGTGGCCCACTAGGAATGTGGTCCCTGTCTGTATGTCCTTCACAAAACACAAGAAACGATGAAACTCAAAATATACAGCATTATCCTTTGCAAATTGCCCTACTGACATCAAATTCTTACGGACATTAGGAACAGGTAGAACACTTCTGAGACGTAAGAGTCGAGAACTAGCTTGTAAAATAGAAGAACCAACATTACTTATAGGAACTAGTGCACCATTTCCCATAGAAACACAAGTCGTACTTGTATAGGGAGAAGTAACTGTGAGGTTGGATAGGTCAGGGGTGATATTATTCGTTGCCCCGGAGTCAGGATACCAAGCCTAATCAAGTGGAGTGGAGAGTGAACCTCGAGAAGTAGATTGACTGGAGATGATAGTACCATAACAGTGAGGCGCAGAGGGGCATGTAGAAGAGGAAGAAGGATTCCCTTGACCATGAAGTTGATGACAATTTACTTGTACCGAATTACTAAGTCCTACTCCAGAAAAGTTCTCATCGAACTGGTGATAGCAAGTTTTAACCATATGACCATTTTTCCATACAATTGACACTGCGGTCTAAAACGGGACCAGCTTCGTCCACCGCTACGAGACCAGCCTCGGCCTTGTCTCCTTTGGCCACGATTAGAGGATGAAGAGTGACTCGAGTTGTCTGTACTGTCTTGTTGAGACCGAGAAGCCAGGTTGGCTTGTAAAGAAGTTTCGGTAAGAGAAACCAGCTGGCATGCTTCACAATCAAGAAGCATTTCGACGAGCAAGTCAAGAGAAACTTTTGCTGAGGCAAGAACGCGTATGGAATCATATTCAATGGGAAGTCCAACTAGTATGATACTGACTTGTTCCTGTTCAGAGACTAGACTACCTGCTGGAGTTAAACCATCACTGAGTTGTTTAATCTTGAACAGATATTCTTTAACACTAAGGCTACATTTCTTGATCGAATAGAGAGAATGACGCATAGTGGAAATCTTGATGTTGGACTTTGTACCAAATCATCTGTCAATGACAGTCCAGATTTCAAAACTGGTCTTAGCCATTGTGAGATGAGCTAAGATATCATCCGTAACTGTGGATAACAACCAGGAGGCCAAAAACTTATCTTGTCTCCTGTGAACAAGAAAGGCGGGATTATCAACAAGTTGACCATCACTTCCAGAAACAAAAGTGTGGGGGAGTAGAAATAGTACCAAGAACAAAACCCTCAAGACCATACCCTTCAATAATCAGCAGAAGTTGATGTTTCCATAATAGAAAATTGTGTTCACCAAGTTTGATGGTGTCATGCTTGGAAAAATACTGAACAGAAGAGGGAGAAGAGTTACTAAAACCTTGTGAATGAACAGCTTCACCATTATTGGAGGAATGTTGAGGAGTGTTAATAGTTGCAACTGCTTCTGTAGCCATGGCCCCGAAAAAAATTTCTTTACAATAACAGATACGTGTAAGATATCTATCTTCCTTCAAATCTTTCTTTAGTTGTTTACATGCTATTTAATACATAGAGATAGCTGCTAACTAACCTTAACAGCTAACACCAAACTAACTACTTTTTAACTAACTTTTGTGTTACAACTGATACTCATAACATAGAGAATGTCAGTGTAAGGTCCAATTATTAATATTATAATTTCAGTTAATAATATAGTTCAAGCAAAATTCAATTAAACCAAATAAATAATTCAAACAAAGTCTACCTAGACATATTCCCATGAAAGATCACCTCGTAAAATTAGAAAGAAAAAAATGTAATTCAATTAAGTGTAATTTAATCATGAAATCAATATAAAATAATAAAGTATCAAAACTTATTTAGAGTAATGCCTAAAGTTTTTATCTAGTATTTAGATAACATGGGTTTACGCTCCGTCATTCTCACTTCCCCTCCTTCAATAGAGTAATGATGAATATGATTTTGACTTGGTTAATTATAGCAAAATCCACCCTCTTCTAGTTTCTTTGGTGTAAGTGTATCATATGTAATAGGGAAAGGAAGATGTATGTTTCTGATGGTTAAAAACTCAGAATAGTGGTTGAATCAATTCAACCACCAACTGGATCATTAGTTTGATCTCAATTAAATAAATTATTAAAAATTTATAAAAGTAAAAATAAATTATTTAAAAATTATAAAATTAGTTCAACTGTCGATTCAATAAATTCTAAATGGTTCGATAAAGTAGATCAACTAATTTCTAGTTTAGCTGGTCTAATCCGATTCTAATTTCTATACAAATATATCAGAATTCAACAAAATCCTTTTTGCCCAAATTAATTTCTAGCATTTCAAGGCCCACAAAATCACTTCACTATTGGACTTGTCTAAGTTTTGGCTTAATGCTGATTTGGGCCGATATTTTATTTGTAAAACTTGCTTTACAAAATTGAAACCATTGAATTTTGGGTCCGTTTCTTTTTTAAGCCCCTCCTTAATAGATTTGGAGCTTGCATTTCAAATTCTTGGATCATTTGGTCCGTCACTTTTATATTTATTTTCACATCAAGTCCCTCTAAAATAGTTCTATTTGTTTATTATATTATAGAGAGGTGAATCTTATATTTGAGACATAATAATATGTATATTGACAGCAATTCTCTCTAAAAAAATTCTAAAATATTGAATAATTGCTATTAGACCCCCTAAAATTTTTAGCTTCATCCCTAACTCCACATCATATTGAAACTAGCATTTAGAAATCCAATTGACAACTAAGTTAATAGAAATACCTAATTGATATGACAGTAATACTTGATAACTTAATAGGAATGTTTTAAAATTTAAGTACTAATTTAAAATCTAAACCACAGTTTACGGATGTGTAGCGCAATTAACTTTAAATGTTATGATAACACGTTAATATAAGCGAAGGCATACTCTAATATAAACATGTAAGTAATTATTTTACATGCAGAACTTTACAACAGTTGAGACAAATGTTGATAACAGAGGGAAAATTTTAGCCCCCCTTGGCATGGGCTTCAATTTGTGTATGTCTGATATCCCTTACATATGCAATGGATGCAGTCAGCTAGGTTTGGGACTATGTTACCGAAGTTCCGGTAAGCACTACAGGTTCGACCTTCATGCTGATTGTTGCCGGCCTCGCCTTCTCGAACCTTATTTCCACCCATGTTGTCCGAGCTGCAATTTCATTTTTCACTGGTCGCCTCCGTCTCGACTGTATTATAACGGAACAATATTGTACCAAGCATGTGGAAGTAATGTAAATGGTTATACTTGCTATTGCAATAGACATGGACATTATTTGCACCCAGTTGTGCAAATCAGCCATTGATTTTCCCTAATTATTTCGGAGTTGAATTCAAGCTTTACGAGCAGGCTCCAACGAAATGTTACGGACGGATCATCTCGAGTTCGGTCAAGGGCTGGCCCTATTTTTCTTCTTCTCGTCAGTAATCTTTCACACGAAATGCATGGCGAGTTAGATTCATAATAACTGGAGATCGAGGTTGAACACGACGGGAAATCAAACGGCGGTAGCTTTACGGAGTAATGGTGAAATTGCGAGGACGAACTATGGTAGGATTATGCCTTTGTTGAAATATCTCAAGCTTTCTATTACGCTCGGATTCAGTTTCTTTCATTTCGGGCCTTTTACGATTTCTCTAAATGCCTCCCATAAAGATTCAAACCATGCATATCTATATATATACAAGAAATCACAACTAAACATTTGGTTTACAGAATATAATATTACTTTTTTATAATAGAATTTTCGAAATATAAAATCATTTGTAATTTTTCATATTTATAATAGGATTATCGAAATATAAAATCATTTATAATTTTTCATCTAAGTGACATCATTTAATTCATTTAACTCTAATATAATTTTGTTGTTTAATAGACGAATTATAAAATTACTTAAAAATATATTTTTATAAAGTGTCCTCTTAAAATTTTTTTTTCTTTTCATTAAACATTATTTGATTCATGTCTTTAGTAGAAAGGTATTATAAGATAAGAGGATCTTGTTGAGCATTACACTTTCATATTAAGATTTGAGTTCAACTTTTAAGGCAGCATTGTTAAGAACAACTACCAATTCCAAAAAATTAATTTCTTAAACCAAATTCCTACAAACATAAATATAATCCTCAAACTTTCTAAACAATTTATATGTATTCTGATATTTTATGTTTTCCGCATCTATCTCATTATTTAAAACAATAACATTAATAATTAACTTGACCTTTCAAAAACATATAAATCTTCCTTACCTAACTTGAAGCTCTAAAAAAGATTGAGGTGTATACATGAATTGTCGGCCTGAATTAACCATTTTGGGGAGTGCATAAGATGAGAAAACTTATAAAATGGCAGCACATATAAATGCAAAGAAAAGCAAACTAACCGATGCGTAAGCTTTATCAAAATAGTCATCGAGGTCATCCACATTTGTCGCGTCAGCAAGTGCCTTCAGAGCTTTGGTTGCACCAAACCCAGCTGCCGAACCACTGGCTAATACATACGATATTACCAGCACCAAAATTAATATGAATATAACATTAAAAATATAATACGAATTACTTTGATGTCAAAATTTATATAAATACAAAATATATTGTTATTAATATTATATACATGGATTCACTGTGAAACTCTTACATAGGATTTATGCATGCAATTAGAAAGGTTCCTTCAAATTTTCATTGGTAAAAATCATGGTTATTGGAATTATATATACTAACTAATATTTATCGTTTCGGCTTTTAATCAATATGGAGTAGTTAAAGTTTTTTTAGTTAAAATTTCGATATGCTTGGATACAATTTAGTAAGTCAGGGCAGAGGGAGGGCCACCAAAATTGGAAAAGAAAAATTTCCTTTTAAAATGTAAAAATTTATAAATTAGTAAGGGTAAAATTATACTTTGATCTCCTATAATGGTAGGATTGTAATTTAATTCTTTAAAAAATTATAAAGATATTACAATGATGAAATTGAATTTTAACTCTTGTCAAAATTTATAACTTAATTTCAGCCCTAAAAATTTTTTTAACTTTGTTCCTGATATCATATGTGCTAATAATTTGTACCAATTGATACAAGGTATTTATTTTTATTAACCAATTTTTAGTACTTTTATTATATTTTTATTTTTAATTACATTCAAAAACAAAATATAATAATTAAATTAAGTTGTTCAACTTATTAATAAATTTAAAATTTATATTTGCATGTAAACATATTTATATGTCTGAAATTGAAGTATATTTGGATGCATATATAATATATATTTTATGAAAAATATTTGATACACTTTTAGTGGAGTTTTGAAACTCTACAAGTAGGATCAGAGGGTTGACAAGTATCCTATAAAAATATGACAAGTATCCTATAGAAATTTGGTAAATTATTAAAAATACATTTAAAAAAAAGCACATGTCAATTTTTTTAAGATTGCTAGTGGAATAAAAAAGTACATTATCAGTGTACCAAATACTCACTCATATCTTATTAAAAATAAAAGTTAAACTATAAGTGTGATACTAGATTATGGCACACCCACTATGTGGGTGAAAAAATATATGGAACAAATGTATTTGTTAAAATTAGATATAAAAATTAAATAAGGTTTCGATTGAAACGGTAAAATTAAATATTTAAAATTAATTGTATTATGGGTTCAAATCTTAGTTAATTTATTAATTTTATATAGAAATACAAAAAATACACATAATATATAGTATAACCTATTGTACATATAAAAGGATATTTTAATAATTTTTAATTGAGTTGATGCTTAATTGATTCGTTACATCGACTCAATTAGGGATCTAAATTTAAGTAAAGATATGAAAAGAAAATAACAATAAATATGCTTGTGTTGTACTCGGGGCATATTACATTTTGATCAAATGATAAAATTACAATTTTAGTCTTTCTCAAAAAATAATAATTAAATTTAAACTATTGTAACGCAAAATTTTCAGGTTTAATTCTCAAAATTTAATAATTTTTTTCACCCAAAACAGAATTTTTGAATTCGCCCCTACAAACAATCTCGATAAAAATTTTATTGAAATATAGAATAAATACTTTCAAATTTTTAATATCATAGGATGATTAAGACTTAATTGCAATTTAATCCACATAAAAATTGAAAGAGGTAAAAAAGAATTAATAAAAAAAATACAAAATATATTAGTTGGGGAATGATTAAATTGCACCTTATCCCCATAGAAATCAACAAGAAAGACACCATCTCCAATTACCAATCTTTTTCCAGTAGCAATTGACAACCTACTAAATAACTTTTACAATTCCGCACGTGATTCTCACTGCATGATCATGGGTAAATTTTAGGTAAATATTTTAGTTTTAGGTTCAGATTAGCTCAAAAAATGAATTTAAATTTTTATCTAAATTAGCCGGGTAAAAATATTAAAATTTGAGTCCGGCATAGTTTGCTTGTATTAATTTTTTATATTATTATTTTTATATAAAAGAATTTTAAAAATATAATACATCACATATACAACAAACATTAAAATAAATGTTTCCCAATAAATTAAAAAAATATTTATACTTAAATAACACTAAGATAGATACAACTTAGCAAGCAAGTACTTCTAAAATATTATCAAAATTAATAATAAAATAAAAGTTATACAATATCAAAATATTAATAACAAAATAATAATAATATAATAACGAAACAATGACAAAACAATAATTTTTTCTTTTTACAAATTTGAGTGGGTCAAATTTAATTAATAAAAACTTATCCAAACCTAATTTTTATCTAAATTTTTTAAACTTATATTTTACTCAAATCCATCAACGATGTTACACAATAATAGTTGACTATTTACGCGTTAGTCATAATAAATTCTGTGCTTAGGCCCCACTTTTACCAAACGAGGTTGGTTGTAATTTAAAAAAAGAAAAAACTAAGAGCCCGTTTGGTTGGATGTAATGGGAATACCATTACAGCCCGATTCGGTGGGCCCTACCTATTCGGACGTTTGGTTGGACGTAATGCCCTATTACGGGCTGATTACATTACGCCCTTATTCGTCATATTTGATGGTTTCCATTCCGGATGGAAAGGTCTGTTTAGTTGCGTTTTAGGTTGTCCCGAATCCTTCTTCCCTGTTTTACCCTCCCAACCCGAAAGCCACCTCCACCTCCACCCTCTCCCTCCTGATTTCTTCCGGCCTCATCGTTTTCGAGCAAGAACTAGGGCTCTGTCAAGGTTATTGATCTCCACATTCCGACAAGGTTGCGTTGATCTCCATCCTTTCTGGGTATGTTTTGAATTCTTTTTTTTGTTTGAAACTTGTAAAAACCATGTTTGCTTTTCATGGAAATTACCAACTGCATTGGTTTCTTGATTGATTTTCATGGAAATTGAATGGTATTTCTCTGTTTCTCTGTGCTAATTTTATTTGTATTTTTGTGAAATCCAAATCCTGACAACAAATATTTCCAAATCTTGAAAAATCAGAAAGGCTCATTACAAGCTGTTACATAAGGATCTTCGGCGCCATTGCATGCGAACAATGGTAGCTAATTTTGTATAATCCTCCTCTTCTTTTATTTGAAACCCAAATAAAAGGAATTTCATTTTTGTGTTAAGCAGGAAAAAAAAGGAGAGGCAAGCAAAAAAGCTGCATCCTTTTCCTCACGCCTCTGAATTTTGTATTTTATTTATTTATTTTTTCTCTGCGCTTTCTCAGCAACCAAACACATCCTTACACAATTATTTTACTCTTTTGAATGAGTATACACACTTGGCTTCTTTGAAGGTTTTAACTTAAAGAAGAGAAAATTTGGCTTTTTCCAGCATTTTCATCTGCTGCTTCTGCACTAGTCTTAATTATTTGGACTCTCGAGCTGTTCTACGGTTTTGAGATCGATCGAAGCTTTCAATTACTCACTTGGATTTTGAAGTAGTTCCTTTTTAAAAAAAATATTTTATTTAGGCAAGTATAGAAAGTTTTGGTATATCTGCTTCTTTTTCTTTTTTCCTCTTTCTGGTTTGCTATTTTTTTCTTGCTTGGATCGTTTCAGATTTACAAGATTTTGTGGTTCTTAGGCTTGATACTTGTTTGTGTTCTGAGAAAATAGAGAAATATGGAAAGAAAAGTATCTAATTCTAGCAATTCTTTAGAACTGCTCATTAAAAAAATAGATTATTTAAATTATTATTGTATTTCTAAGCAACCAATTGGAAAGCTCCCTTTATAAACAGGATAGTGGAAGTTAAACGAAGCTTGAAGATTTCAAGGAACTTTTAAGTTAATATCAAATCGGTTTAAATTTGCTGAAGGCTTGTCTGAAGTTGTGATGTTTTCCACCTGTTTAATGTATCATACGTTCTAGTTGTGCTAGTTTAGGCTTTAATCATCTTTCTTCTTTGAACTTGTTAATGTTGACGGAGGATTGAAGAGCATTTGGGTCTGTATCTTAAACAATGTTGCCGTTTTATTAAATTATATATTATTTCAGCCTATTTCAATTTCATTTAGGTATATTATATATGTACAGTTTTGTCGACCATAACAGACTTGTGTTCTTCAAATGCAGTGAGTAGAGAGATCAATCCCAAGTATCTCCAAATAAACCCTCAAGAAAAGCTTTCCAATTCAATCAAGGTAAAAATTGTCTGTCCTAACATTCTTTCAACATGTTTTCCCTTTTATGTTATTTTATGTATATAGTTTGTGAAACTTTGGTGGTGTTTTTGTGTTTATTGTATTGTACTAAACTTGTTGAATTATAATTTGATTTCTTTTCATTCATCATGTGTTATAATTTTATTCTTTATGAGTTTTTTATTCATGATATTGAACTCAATTTTAATTTTATAAAGTGTTCACATTATGATTCATGATATTAAAGTTAATTTTAATTTGTTTTTTTTTCTTAAGATAATTATGTCAGGTGTTCCAGAATCAATTGTTCCTTCACAATCATCTCGAGGAACCAAAAGGAAATGGGTTCCAGAAGAAGATGCAGCACTGGTTTCCTGCATGGTGGACTTGCACAATATTAGGACATTTAACGCTGATACGGGGTTCAAAGCCGGTTACTTAAACGAGTTAGAAAAAATGTTAGAGAAGGCTTTACCTAATGCGATGTTGAAGGCAAGACCTAATATCGAGTCAAGGATTAGGTTACTGAAAAGAGATTGGTCAATAGTATATGACATGCTTAATGGCCAAAACAATAGCGGTTTTGGTTGGGACGACCATAGGCAGGTCATTGTTGCTAAAGATGCGGTCTGGGACTTTTATTTTAAGGTAAGAATGAGTTCAACTCTTTATTATCCTATTCTTGCCAAACTTATAACTAATATGATTTCCTCGTTTTTGTAGAGTCATAAAGAAGCCGGTCAGTTCAAACATCGTAGTTTCCCTTACTACGACCAACTTACTGCCATATACACAAAAGATCGAGCGACTGGGAAAGACGCTCAAATAGCCGCTGATGTTCTTGAAGAAATAAATGCTGAGGATGTACCTTCTGCAGATATTAATGAAGACAGAAACGAATACTATGATTGCGATGCTAATGTCTCTTTCGATGACATGGATGTTTCTGCCACGGAGCCGCAAACAGACAAAAACCAAGGGGGTTCCTCATCTTCAAAGAGGAAAAAAAAAAGAATTTTGATACAACTGGTCATTTTTCTTCTTCAATTAATGATGCTGCCACTTTATTGGCTGAAAACATGCGGGCAATTGGCGAACAAATCAGTAGGAGTATTGCCTCCGATGTGGTAGTTCACCAGGGCATCCAACAGAAAGCGGCAAATTTATATCCAACCTTATGTGAAATAGAAGGTTTAACTATGGATGAACGGTTTCAAGCATTGAGTAAAATTCCGGATCATCCAACTCAAATGGTAGTTTTCTTTAGTTTACCTTCTGATGTACGGTTGGAATGGGTTAGAAGATTTCTTGCTGACCATTAAAATTTATGGTTTTGTTGATGACATTTTCGTAACTTTTTCTGTTTGTAATATTTGGGATGGTATGTCATATACAATGTTCTAACTTTTTGATGTGGCAAAACTGTATAACATATAGATTGTGACATAGAATTTCATGAATCTCATTTAACCTTTTGTTAATATTCATTGTTATTATGTTTATGCAAAATATAATTCTAAAATTATTTATTACTGCTAATAATTTTTTATTGTAGAATATTTAAATTATTTGTTCCACAAATGATATTTTAGCACATTAAATATGTATTGCAGTTTAATAATAATAAAGTAGATTATAAATTATATTTAATAATAATTATTTAAATTATATTTTATAGTATTATATATTATGATTTTAGTAAATTCATATAAGAATAAGAATTTTATTAAATTATATATTATTATTAAATTATATTTAATAATAATTATTTTAAATTATATTTTAGTATTATATATTATGATTTTATTAGTAAATTCATATAAGAATATTTATTAACAATTTTATTAAATTATATATTTTATTAAATTATATTTTATAACAATTATGTTAAATTATATTTTAGTATTATATATTATGATTTTATTAGTAAATTCATATAAGAATATTTATTAACAATTTTATTAAATTATATATTTTATTAAATTATATTTAATAATAATTATTTTAAATTATATTTTAGTATCATATATTATGATTTTATTAGTAAATTCATATAAGAATATTTATTAAAAATTTTATTAAATTATATATTTTATTAAATTATATTTTATAACAATTATGTTAAAATATGATTAAATTATTTATTATTTATATTAATAATCTTATTAAAATTTAATAACAATAACAATAATCATCTAACTTAAAAAAATTCTGCTAAGGGTATTCTAGTCATTTTAGCTTTTTTCCTTATGTTATTACACCTCTATTCCATTCAACCAAACACAAGAATACCATTACACCTCTATTCCATTACATTCAACCAAACAAAAGAATTACCTATTACGCCTCTATTCCATTACGCATCTATTTCATTACGCCTCTATTCTATTACAGCGAACCAAACGTGCTGTAAGAGTCACCACTACTCCCTTGGACCCTTGCTCTCTTATTCCAACTTTTATTCCTTTTTATATATCGAACCTTGAGGGGCGGCGGCTTTGGAACCATAGGATCAACTACTTTTAACGTGTTAATTATTTTATTTTCAATATTAAAACTATAAAAAATAATTCAACAAAAATTAATCAAGATGCTTATTTCCTTGAAGTTTAGTTTCAAAATTTAATTTAATTATAACCTAACAGTCTTATTTTATCTATAAATTTGCTCCAATCATGCCTGTATCCATGATATGCAGTTCTTTTATATTGTCAAACCTTGGGAGAGACATGTTCACAATCAAAACAGGAAACCATTCTAGTCACCCGCAGCATGATCTTTGTCACAGATCTACTCCCCTTTTCTATGTCTGCAATCTTTGCGGGCATTCCGGGTTCGGACCGCGGTTCTCGTGTTCACAGGGCTGCAATTTCAGGGTCCATGAAGAATGTTGCACCAATTTTACTTACCATACTGCTTTCAATTTCCCCTCTTTTCTAGCTGGCTCTAACTTCGTCATTTCCAGAGATCCTCCCCAAAATCTACCATGCACTGCCTGTCAGTTGCCCATAGAAGGTCGATATTATCAATGCAATAACAGGAGAACCAATTTACATCTTCTTTGTGTAAGGCTTCCGACCACCCTAACCATAAGTGGGATGCAAACGACAGTTAGAAACCGTTGCAACGTTAGATGCTCGTACCGATCGTGTCCAAATATAAATGGTGGCTGGTCCTATGTCTCCCATAATGGTACCAATTATCATGTGGCTTGTTGGAAAGCTATGATGCTGAGGCCCGATAACGAACCTCAGATATATAAACCCCAGGCATTTTGGAACAAAATCCCTCGGTCTATCTTCGATCGAAACAATTGAAACTCGTTTTTGCTGCTCATTGCTAGGCTGTGTGTGGAGGCCCTTTTTTACCTTGTGTTTTGTTTTTGTTGTTCTGCCTATTGCCATGTTAGGTTTGTATGTGTAGTAAGTGGAGATATAGGAAGCTATTTTGCTTTTTGTGTGTCGCGCGGGCAGTCAAGTTACAAATCGGAAGAAAGGATTACATCAACAGGCTTAAACCTAGATCATTATTGGGATGCTAACCTTGGGACTTAATCACTGTTCCGTTGCCTATTTTGTTTCTTCTCCCCTATTTTATCTTCGTGTTTGGATGATTTCTCCCTTAATATACTATTGTTGGTTGAGAAAAAAAAACTGCAGTCTAATTTCCTCGAAAAAAATCAGCTTGGATGTTCCAAACTCAGTTACCAATCTATTTCTTTTACTCAGATTTGGGTTAATTTCACCAAACATTCTCAAAGTTTGAGTCAATTTTTAAAAACTTCAAAATTAGAAACCTTGCACAATCTATACAATTCTAATCCGGCCCTTCCATCAGTCAATCTATTTAAATAATAATTTCTTCTTTTGCTTGGCAATGGCAAGGTTGAGGTCAGGATCTTTGAGGTCCTAAATTCGAGTCTCACCTTATGTAAAATATGTGGATTCTCTTTGTTGGTTGTAGTTGTTAGTTTGCAAGCTATTCAGTTTAGTTGTTGAGTTAGTTATTAAACGCAAGTCAGAGAGTCACGTCACGTTGAGAAACTCCTTGAGGTTGCAACAAGCTGGGTAATTCAATATTAGTTACCTTTTCAACTTATCTATTGATATATATGGTGTGCCTTCCTTAAAATACTCGCCTTTTGGTATCATTCATGTTTGTTTCACGGTTTATATTTAATGTTTCGTGGGTGTCCCTCTCAATAAAGTCAATTTCAAAATTTGAACATGCGTCTTGAGAGTGCAATTTATCTTACCATTACATCTAACATTATTTGATTTAGAGAAAATTTATATGTATTCTTATTTTTTATGTTTTACGCATCTTTCTCAACATCTAAAACAATACCATTAATAATTAATAATTAACTAGACCTTTCAAAAACATAAATATTCCTTACATAATATAGAGAAAAAAAACCACTTGAAGGTCTAAAAAAGATTGAGGTATATAGATGAATAGTCAGCCTGGATTGACCATTTTGAAAGGAGGAGAGGGAGTCAGGACTTAGACTTATCCCCAAGCATTGAGTGTTACACACTATTAGCTTTAGTCGATCCCAAGGTGCCACACATTGTGTAATGGCCTAAATTCAAGGTTATTGGAACAGTGGTTTCGTAATCACA
Organism: Gossypium hirsutum; assembly: GCF_007990345.1. Lineage (NCBI taxonomy): Eukaryota > Viridiplantae > Streptophyta > Magnoliopsida > Malvales > Malvaceae > Gossypium > Gossypium hirsutum. The sequence goes on along the minus strand of NC_053433.1, from coordinate 114,103,302 downwards.
AATCCGATTTACAGAGAAATTTATTTTAATATTTTTGCATGAAAATTGATATGATAGGAAAATCGTATGAAAATATTGATAGAAAAATTTTATCGATTTAGTGGTTAGTTAGAAAAAGAAATTATTGAAGAAATTGGGTAAAATAAGGTATCGGGACATATATCTCGTAAAACCGAGTCGAAAATAATTTTATAAATATTTATGAAATGTTAGTAATGTGGTATTAAAATTTCGTTAGGAAATTTTAATGTTTGGATAGTTAATTAAATGAAAAAGACTAAATTGTAAAAGTTGTAAAAGTGGATGGGATGATTAAATAGCTTAAGTGTCTAATGAGAGAGGATTTAAAAGGAAATTAGACCCAAAATTTATTTGGGCTGGACGGCAAGGGCATGAAATCAACAGGAAAATTGATAAATTAAAGGCAAAATTGGAATATTGCAAAATTAACTAACTAAAGCTAGGACTAAATAGGAAATATCTAGATTTCTCTTCATTTCTCTTCAAATCCAGCAGCTAAAAACGCCATAGGAGGGTTCTCTAAGATGGTATTTCATAATTTTTTTCACCAAGTGAGTTAATGCTTGCCTTTTTCTTGTAATTTTTTTGTTTCTAAGACTTTTACAACTAGGTCCTACTATTAAATTCATTACTTTTTGATTTCATGGATGAAATTGAAAGTCACCATGGTTGAGTGCTGTAATTTTATGATGAAATAGAATGAAATTGAAGTTTTAATTTGTTTATGAGATGATTTTATTAGGTAAGTTCAATAGAAATTGATTTTTAGGACCTAATTATGAAAATGTTTGGAATTAAAGTCTATTGCTGAAATTTTGATTCCTAAAGGTTGTAAACTAGTTTAAGGTGATAGAATAAAGTGTTAATTGAGAAAAATCATCTCAATTGAGAGGCTAATTGAGTAGGGATGAAATTGTTATTTATTAAAAGCTTAAGGGAAAAATGGTAATAAATAGCTTGCACTAAAACAATATTTTACAGCAGCAGTAGACTAACTTTGAAAAATCACCATAAATTTTAGGAATCGAATTAGAAGATGAACAAAATATAAAATTAAAATTTATTGAGTCTAGTTTCTTATAGAAGAAACAGTGTAAGCAATGGATCTGTAAATCATGAGATATAATGAATTTTGTGAGATAATATCATAATGAATTCGAGTTCCCCTGTTCTGACTTTTAAAAATCATAAAAAAATGAATAAAAATAATTAGGGGCTTAAATTTATATGTATAGAATTCTGAATGAGTCTATTTTCAAGAGAAACAAACAAGAACATCATCCGAATTCTGTATGAAGAGATAATTAATTTTTAGTGAAGAAGGGTCAGAACTGTCAGATAGCAGAATAGGGGTGACTTTAAAAAATAAACTGTGCTTATTGGCTAAACAAAAAATTCTGAAAATTTTATGGTAATAATATATATGAGTCTAGTTTCAGGGAAAATTAATGGATCTTAATTTTGAATTCTGTAGCTCGAGTTATAAATAATTTAGTGACTATGACTCAAATAGACAACTTTTAATAAACTATAAATAATAATAATGAAATTATAGAAATTGTTGCATATGAACATGAAATGTATTAAATTGATAATTAAATTTATTTATTTAGATCTAGAAGATTCAAATACGAAGCTAGATCGAGGAAAGGAAAAAGTTCAGGATTAGTAGATTTTTGTACACGAACAAGTATCAAGGTAAGTTCATATAACTTGAATTATATTCTTAAATGCTTGAAATGTATGTTATTGATGTGAATATGATTTGAAAGTTCATTGTATGAAAATTTATGAAACATTGATATATTTGATAAAAAGGGGAAGAAATCCCAGTTGGCTGAAAGGAAATTTCGATGGATCTCTGAAAAGGAATTGACGGTAAAAAGGATCTAGCCCGGACGAGTGATCCTATCCTGATATAGCCCTCCTGAAGAATATGTGGAAAATGGATTTAGCCCGAACGGGTAATCCGAATTAGGGTCTGAATTTAGCCTGGACTAGTAATTCAGATCCAAGCTCATTAGAGTAATTGTCGTTGCAGGGGATTTAGCCTGGACTAGTAATCCCGCTGTAAGGATGAGATTCACGGGAGTGTGCTCCCTGAAATGGAAATGTGCGCACATGAATATGAATTGACGAACCCGGAAATGTACACTAAAAGTGTACCTCTGAAAATCCATCGAAAATTCCAAGAAATTCAACAGGATAAAGATAAAAATATATATATAAGGAAATGGAAATCATGGTATTGATGAGCTCATCAATCATAGTATATATTATTGGTACATGGAAATTATTGTACTAACTTAAATGTTGAGTTTGTGCATGTTAAGGTAATAATGCATTGAATGGATATATGAATGTTTATTTTATTGTATTGAAAATATTAGGTAAGTATAATTCTTGTTACATGAGCTTACTAAGCACAAAGTGCTTACCCTGTTTCCTTTTCCCCTATTTTGTAGTGTTAAGAGCTCGGAGGTCGGATTTGGTCGGAGACACATCACACTATCAACCTCAGGATTTCGGTATATAAAGAAACTTTATTTTGGAAATCAATGATATGTATAAGCTAATAAAGTAAATGTTAACGTGAAATGAATGTAAAGTTAGCCATTAGTATGGTTAACAAACTTGGTTTTGGGTAGGTGATGACGTTATCTTATAAATATGCATGAATTTATCTTGAAAATATGTTCAATTGGTTTGATTGATGTGGATTGGTCTTGATTTAATATTGCAAGGAAGGTTAGATATTTATAAAGGGGCTATATTGAATAAAAAAAATTGTAAACTCCGGTAATACCTCTTACCCTATTCCGGCAATAAATATGGGTAGATGGTATTACACGTTGAGTCTCTATAAGAGGATCAGAGGTAAGTGGACCAGTGGTCTATCGTTATAGGTCTGGGTGGAGTGGTACTATAATATGCTTTTAGTTACATCAGATGGAACGTGGCAATTTCGTGAGAAAATGAAATTGGTAGACGATGCCATATGACCGTGTGTGTCACACGGCTGTATGATTGACTGCGTGTTGGGTCATGTGAACCGCACGGACATGTGGTTAGCTATGTGAGCCACATTGTTTGGAAAGTATGGTGTATGGGTCAGACGGGCGTGTGGGCCCATTTTGTGCAATTTGTTGGGGCTTGTGCGGGTCAAGTATGAGTATTCTAAAATCTGATCTACATGCGCTCATTAAGGATGTTAGACTCTGAGTAAGATTATTCATATGATTTGTTGTATTATCTCATATGTATGAAAAACACGTATCTGGTTTGTTTTTGAGTAGGTGTGGCATGCTATGATACATATGCATGATCTTTTAGTATGACTTTGCATGTGCATTTGGGGTGGAATGTATGGATGTGATGGAAGAAGTGTGATTTTGGCAGCAGAGCTACATATTATCTTAGTGGCATACGACCACATTATGGTGTTATCGATGGATGGGTTCTTGTAGCCCTATTTGGTGTGAATGGTTGGACGAAATTGGTGTACAGTGGATGGGGGTAGGATTTGTTTGTTTGATTATGCAATGCTAAGCATGTGTAATATCTGATATGTCTGCTCTGATGTATGCATCTAATCATGATTCTGTTGTGATTTTAGCTTGTAGGCCAAGGCACGCACTAAGCTTTATAGCTCATTCTGTTTATTTAATATTTTTCAAGTAATCCCTTAGACTTAGAATTTGGCGACGTTCGGGAGCTCGGTTAGGTTTTTCTATGTTAAACTCTTTAAGAAATTCTTAATTTAGATTTTATGGACTATTAGACTATTTTTTAGACTTTAATTTTGGTTTTGGGGATTTGTTAAGTATTTTAATCAGTATTCTAAAAATTGACATAATTTCTGATAATTTAAGTTAAACGATCAATATTCGAAGTTAAACAATTCTAAGAAATTTTGTTGTTGCAAAGTTTAAATTAAGATTATGCACTTTTCAAAACAAGTAAATAAAGTTGATAGCGTGATGGTTTTATAAAATTGAGTTTTATAAGCAGATGTTTCAAAGTTTCACATATACATTTGACAAATTCTCCTACCAAAGTGTTGAGATGAGTTTCTATAAAATCTTCGATTTTCGATTTCGATATAAGATGTGCTTTAAAAATAAATTATCAAAGTTTCAACTTATTAATGTAACATTCAAAAATCGACTATAACATCTAGGTCGGATTTTGAGTGTTACTTGAATTAACCATTTTGGGGAGTGCATAAGATGAGAAAACAGATAAAATGGCAGCACATATAAATGCAAAGAGAAGCAAACTAGCCGATGCATAAGCTTTATCAAAATAGTCATCAAGGTCATCCACATTTGTCCCATCAGCAAGTGCATTTAGGTCTTTGGTTGCACCAAACCCAGCTGCCGAACCAGTGGCTAATACATACGATATTACCTGCACCAAAATTAATATGAATATAACACCAATACGATTGAAAAAGTAATACCAATTATTATGATGTCAAATCTTATATAAATATAAAGGATATTCTTATTAGTATTATATATATATATTAACTGTGAAACTCTTACATGGGATTTATGCATGCACTTAGAAAGATTCCTTCAAATTTCTATCGATAAAAATCATGGTTATCGGAATCATATATACCAATCAATATATATAGTTTCGGCTTTTAATCAATTAGAAGTAAATTAAGGTTTTTTAGTAAAATCTCGATATGCTTCGATCCATTTTAACAATATTGGTCTATCCTGGTCAAGGGCAGCGGGAGGAAATTGTACTTAAATTTTATGGTAAAATTTTAATTTAGTTGTTTAAGAAATTATAAAGACATTAGTTAATACACTGATAAATTACATTTGAACTTTTATTAAAATTTATAATTTAATTTTAGTCTAATTTTTTTTCTAGTATTATTCTCGATACCTCGATACCGTATGTGCTAATAATCCATATCAATTGATACAAGGTATTGTTGCGGAAGCGACGATAATATTAATAACAATATTATCAGAAATATTTAGATAATTATTATACCAACAATTATACTAAGAAAATTCCCAGTTAAATTGGAGGGGTCACAATGGTCCCGCTTAAAACCCAACAACTAGACAGAACTCACTTAGATATTTATAGCAATAATAACTAAATAAATATAACCAACATAAAGCTATTAAATAAAAGCAAACAAATAAGAAATAAAATACCAGAGTTTTAACGAGGTTCGGCCAATTTAGCTTACGTCCTCGGACACTACCAAATTAATATTTCCTCTAGAAATATTACAAAGGAGAAGATTTTGAGATGATACAACCAAAGGGGGAGGGGTTCTATATATAACAAACCAAACCCCCTCCATTTCTATCTTTTCCTAATGTGGGATATTGCCAATATTCAACAAATCTCCACCTTGGCGATATTCCACATCTTCGAACATCTTCTCATAACACAAACTTCAATAGTGTCTTCAAATTTTGCAACCAATCGCCTTCTTCCCTTTTGGTAGTTGTGCCAGCTTCCACATCTTGTTTTTCTCTAGAGATTGCATCTCCTCTTCCATTGCACCTAACCATCTATAATTCTCTAAACTCTGAATGGCTTCGGTGTAAGTGGATGGAATATTATCAACAACTGGAAGTGCATAAGCTACCATGTCAGTGAAACGAGCAGGTTTCTGAATTTCTCGTCTCTGCCTTCTGACTGCAATTGGCTCTGATTGCTGTTGAGGTTCTTGGGTAGAAACCTCTTCCTCATCTGACTCTGCATCTGCCAATGAAGAATCACTAGTGGTACCTTTTGCTGGAATTACCACACTCTGCTCAAACTCCACCTGCTGCGGAGTACACTCCACCTGCTGCGAAGTACTACTCACTCCTTCTGGATTTACCTTATTCACCATGGCAGATTCATGAAAGGTAACATCCCTACTGATTATCGTCTTCTTTGCCTCTAGACACCACAAACGATATCCCTTAACACCAGCATTGAAGCCCATGAATAGAGCCTTCTTTGCTCTTGGATCTAACTTTGATTCTTTCACATGATAATATGCAATAGAACCAAAAATGCGCAAGGTGTCATAATCAGTAGCAGGTTTTCCATACCATTTCTCCAAAGGAGTCTTGCCATTTATAGCAGATGATGGCAAATGATTGATGAGATGTTGAGCGTACGTCACAGCCTCAGTCCAAAACTTTCTATCTAATCTAGCATTAGATAACATACATCGAACTTTCTCCACAAGCGTTCGATTCATACGCTCTGCCACCCCATTGTGTTGCGGTGTTCCACCTACGGTGAAGTGCCTTACTATGCCACAATCTTGGCATATCTTCAGGAAAGGATCGCTTTTATATTCTCCACCGTTGTCTGATCGGAGAACCTTAATCTTCCTTCCTGTCTGATTTTCAACTTTAGTTTTCCACTTAAGGAAAACTTCAAGCACCTCATCTTTGTTCTTCATAGGAAACACCCAAACTCGTCTGGAAAAATCATCAATAAAGGTGACAAAATAACGTCTTCCTCCAAGTGATGGAGTCTTGGACGGTCCCCATACATCAGAATGCACATAATCCAGAATACCTTTAGTATTGTGAATCCCAGTGCCAAATTTCACCCTTCGTTGTTTTCCCAGAACACAATGCTCGCAAAATTCAGGTTTGCAAGTCTTTGTACCTTTCAATAATCCTTGCTTGGCTAGAGTTTGCAAGGATTTTTCACCAGCATGGCCCAAACGCATATGCCACAGCTGTGTTGCCTCAGCGTCCTTCTTGGTACTCGTAATTGCTGCTGCTGTTGTCCCGACCACTGTACTACCTTGGTAGTAATACAGATTGTTCTTTCTTATGCCTTTCAACATCACCAATGCTCCTGAAGTTGCTTTAAGAACTCCATCTCGTATTGTCACAACTAGGCCTTTAGATTCTAACGACCCCAAAGAGATGAGATTCTTCTTCAACTTTGGGACATATCGTACATCCCGCAAAATTCTAGTAGATCCATCATGACTCCTCAGTTTAATTGAACCTATCCCGGCTATTTTACACGTGTTATCATTACCCATGTAAACAACCCCTTCATCTAGTTTTTGAAATTCAAAGAACCATTCCCGAATGGGACACATATGATAGGAACAACCAGAATCCATGATCCACTCATCTGCATATAATGTTGAAGATGTCATACTAAGAGAAAAGTCTGACTCTGCTTCACTATTGCATTCTGCAACATTTGCATCTTGCGGAGTCTTCCCTTTTTTCTTCAATTTTGGACAATCTTTCTTCCAATGTCCTTTTTCTTTGCAAAAAGAACATTCATCTTTGGCAACAGCTCGACCTTTGGACTTTCTTCTCTTCCCCTTAGACTGACTTTGCTGACGACCTCTTGTTACCAATGCTTCCACTGCTGCTTCACCTGAACCTTTCAACTTATCCTTTCGGCGTAGTTCATAGCTATACAATGCAGCAGTTACTTCATTGAAAGTTACTTCCGATTTTCCATGAAGTAGAGTAGTTTCAAGGTACTCAAACTCCTCAGGAAGCGATCCCAACAACATTAACGCCAAGTCTTCGTCTTCAAAAGTCACATCCAAATTCAACAAATCAGCCACCAGCTGATTAAAATTGGTAATGTGCTCGTTCATCGTGGTACCAGGAACATAACTGAAACGAAACAGTCTTTTCTTCATATGTAACTTATTTTGACTGTTCTTCTTCAGAAATTTCTCCTCCAATGCTTTCCACAATTTACTTGCAGAAGTCTCTTTACTGAATGTATACTTCTGCTCTCTGGAAAGACATGATCGAATTGTACCACATGCCAATCGGTTGATGGTCTTCCATTCTTTATCATCAACCCCTTCTGGTTTTTCTTCCTCAATGGCAATATCTAGACCCTGTTGAAAGAGGGCATCTAGAAGCTCACTTTGCCACATGCCGAAATGACCTGTTCCATCAAAAATTTCCACTACAAATCTCGTATTTGCAGTTCCAATCCTCGGCAAAATGTACGAAGTGGAAGTTGTTGATATGGATGGTTTTTCTTCTGTCATTTTTGCCATAGCTTCTACTTAATAGCCACCAAATGCAGAATACCCACAAGCTTTAGGAAATGTTTCTGATGTGTAAGATCAGACTAAGCTGCAAACACAGAGCATACTACAAAACCTTGGCTCGGATACCAATTGTTGCGGAAGCGACGATAATATTAATAACAATATTATCAGAAATATTTAGATAATTATTATACCAACAATTATACTAAGAAAATTCCCAGTTAAATTGGAGGGGTCACAATGGTCCCGCTTAAAACCCAACAACTAGACAGAACTCACTTAGATATTTATAGCAATAATAACTAAATAAATATAACCAACATAAAGCTATTAAATAAAAGCAAACAAATAAGAAATAAAATACCAGAGTTTTAACGAGGTTCGGCCAATTTAGCTTACGTCCTCGGACACTACCAAATTAATATTTCCTCTAGAAATATTACAAAGGAGAAGATTTTGAGATGATACAACCAAAGGGGGAGGGGTTCTATATATAACAAACCAAACCCCCTCCATTTCTATCTTTTCCTAATGTGGGATATTGCCAATATTCAACAGGTATTTATTTTTATTAACCAATTTTTAGTACTTTTATTATCATTTTTATTTTTTTTAAATTACATTAAAGAATAAAATATAATAATTAAATTAAGTTGTTGAACTTAATTAATAGATTTAAAATTTATATTTGCATGTAAACATATTTATATGTTTGTAATTGAAGTATATTTGCATGTCTATATAATGTATATTTTATGGAAAAATATTTGGCACATTGTCAGTTGGATAAGAGGGTTGGCAAGTGTGCTATAGGGATATAATAAATTATTAAAAATGTTTATTTTTTTGGTGGAATTAAAAATATTTATTTTAAAAAATAAACACATGTCAATTTTTAAATGTGTTAGTGGAATAAAAAAATTATACTATTAATCTACCAAATACTCATTGATATTTTATTAAGAAAATAAAAGTTAAACTATAAGTGTAATACTAGATTATGGCACACTACCCATGTGGGTGAAAAAGTATATGGAACAAATGTATTTGTTAAAAATTGATATATTTAATATTTTCAGCTTTAGTCCTCAAAATTTAATATTTTTTTCACCCAAAACAAAATTTTTGAATTTGCCCCTACGGACAATCTCGGTAGAAATTTAAAATCCTTTTGAAATATAAAATTAATAATTTCAAAGTTTTAATATTATAGGATGATTAAGATTTAATTGCAATTTAATCCACGTAAAAATTGAAAGAGGTAAAAATGAATTGATGAAAAAAATACAAAATATATTAATTGGGGAATGATTTAATTGTACCTTGTCCCCATAGAAATCAACGAGAAAGGCACCATCTCCAATTATCAATCTTTTTCCATTAGCAATATACGAGTCCCATTATAATTGAGTATACGAGTCCCATTATAATTGAGTACAAAGAGAGAGCGGTTTGCAACACTGAGTATACGAGTCCCATTATAATTGACGCAAGCACGTATCTGCAATATATGTAAACTCTATTAATTAAATAGAAAATTTTAAATTTTGGTCCCTCTAAAATATAAATAATTTAATTTAAAAAATTTTGGTCCCTCTCTCTCTATTTATATATATAGGACCTTAGGTGAATGTACCTAGAATGCCCTTAAGGATTGAATCAAATTATTCCTTCTACTATTAAATTGATCAATTTAGCCCATGTATCATTCAAAAGAGTCAAATAAAACCAAATTTCAATAGAATTAACATTTATTGCTTAAAAATATAATTTATTGTTTAACAGAGTTATGTTTTGAAAGCTTTTTATGATTTTACAAATAAAATATTTTGTTCAGAATTGATCTCTAAATGAAAAAAAACTCTATAATATTTTGTAAACAGTAAATATTAAATATGTTCCTGTTTGACTTTATTTGATTATTTCTTAATAATACATGTATTAATTTGATCCATTTAATTATAGAGGGACTAATTTTAATGATCGATATTATCAAGAGTGATTGACCCCAAAAATATAAAATTATAGTTTAGTTCCTTCAAAAATGATAAATTTGTAAGTTAATAAAATGGTGAAATTGCATTTTAGCCCTAAAAAAACCTATGATTTCGACCTTGAGTAAATTATCCATTGCCAATAAATTCGAATCCTATTTTCTTTATATATACTTGTTGAGAACTCATTTGATGCAGCAAATAATTTCAAAAACAAAGAAAGAAACTAATATGTGTATATAATTAGGGACTTACCGGTAAGTATAGACATCATCGAAATGAATTTTGGACTCTACGAAGGTGGTGTAAAAGGCAAGTGATAGAGTTGCAGTATCAGTGGCGAGAACAACTAGCGATGCTAAAAGCAAAACCAACATTAAAATCTTCAAAACAAGAGTAATAATAATTGGGGAAATTGTTGAAGTTGGTGGAGGTGCCATCTTTATGCTTTTTATCTTTTGGTAATTTGATATTTTACAAACAAAGCCTCCTTTTACTTGGAAAATGTCGTCTCTTTTTTGTTTCTAACGAGTGTCATATTTGTTAAATTATGTAACCAATGATTTTTAAACAATTTAAATTAGGTAAAAGTATCATTGAGGTCTTTGTATTAGGATTCAGATTAAATTTTGTTCTTTTTGCTCAAAAAATATAAATTAGTCTATATATGTTAGATCAAAGAGCAATTTGGTCATTCTATTAAAAATCCCATCCATTTCTATTATTAAAAACTGGTCTATATACATCAGAATGATGTATATGTAATTGTTTGGTTATTTTGTCAACCACATTAGTTTTTAATAGTAGAAAGGGACGAAATTTTTAACAGAAAACACTAGTTTGCTATTTGATCTAACGTATAAGGACTAATTTGTGAATTTTGTGAGTTAAGGGAGCAAGATGCAATCTAACTCCTAATACCTAGGCCTCCATGGTACTTTGACCTCTAGATTAATATTGGATGAATGGTTATTGGGTTTACACTAAATGTGTTCATGGGTTGGATTGGCCAATCCAAGTCAATTCCCTACGTAATATCAATACCATACATGATTGATCAAACTTGGCCCGAAATCTTAGCATTAAATTTGTTAAACTTGCACATAGTTGTAAATGATTAATACAAGCTTTTTAAGCTTGTTAATATCCTTTTTTATTTTAAAATTAATTATTTTAATTAATATTTATTATTTATATATATTTATTGCGGTTATATATATTTTTCTTTTATTAAATTTATCAATATTTACAATATAATAGAATATATTTAATTTTCACATAATATAAATTAAATAATATGTATAATAAAAATGGCATATTATAGCAAGGACAAGCTCCGACTTTAAATATTGGAACCTTAATTCAATCTATATATTGTAAATAAGCTTATTTTTCTTTTACTCAAGCTTATTTTTTTGTTTAATATTTTTATCTAAATTTTCTCTAATTTCGAATAAGTTGTCAAGATTGAACAAATAATTTATGCCTTAAAGTTGTCGGGATTTGAATATAAAAGTTATAATACAATATTAAATTGAGTGACCAATTATATCTAAAAGGTTAAATTGATAATAAAAAAAAGCTAAATATTATAAATATTAAAATAATAATTAACTCGAGAGATAATGAGATTTATTGGTTGTTGTTCTTTTCTTTTTAATTTATTATGAATCAATTTGAGGCATTATCATTGATGTCTTGTTTGAGGTTAATTTGGATTATATTTAGACAAAAAAGAAACGCTAGAAACCAATTGAAAAAACGTTTTATTTTGTCATCTTCAATTTATATTTATTAACGAATACAATTATCCAATTCTTAAGTAAATAAATTGAGAAATCAACATAAATACATAAAAATAATAATTAGAAAAAAAATACATGAACAAGACAAATATATATTTGTTCTAAAATTTATGTAAAACGAATTTATATAAACCAAAAAAACAAAATAATTGATTATAAATGAATCATTCAAATTTCATTCACTAAGCAATCTCATACCCTAACCTCAATTATAAAAAAAATTAAAAAAGTTAAATTCTACATTTAGATTTAATTGGAGATAACTTTGATATATGTGTGTGAGAGAGGAAGAGAGATTCATTTAAAATTAATTTTGATAGAAAATTTTATCATTAATTTGTTATATATATATATGAATAAATTTATTATATCTACGTATAGTAAATTTTGTTACATTCACGATGTGGGTGAAATAAAATATTTTATGTTAAAATTTTATTTAATAATGACTATAGATAGAGTAGTAATGAACTTGCATTGTAATATTGTTGAACACTTGTTTGATCTTTGGATGTGAAGTTTTTAATTATTTTATTTAAAGATGGCACCATAATAATATTAATTATAATTTAAAAGAAATAATATTTTTTTGTAATTTCATAACTAAGTTAGTAATTTAATTAAAGGTGATACCAATTTAATAAAGTATTTGAATATGAATATCAGATGTATATATAAAATTTTAGGTTGAGGATTAATACATAAATCCTTTTATACTATAATATAAATAAAAATATGCAACTTTTAGTATTGGAATTTTAGTTTAAAGATGAAAAAACAAAATTTATATTATTCTTATAAAAACCCAGACGTATGGGTTAAGTTAAAGATAAATAAAACCCATAAATTGAAAGGTGAATCTTAAATTAATAAATAAATTAAGATGATAAATTCATTTAATTTTTTTTTAAAAAAAGGAGAACGACTGGCTACTTAGCTGGTTTTGGCCGGCCAAGTCCTTATCGATCTCCCGCTGTTAGACAAAGTATAATTATATGATATAAAGATATTATATAACACAAATTATTAATTTATTAAATTTATGTTGATATAAAATAATTTAAATATAATTTTAACATAAATTAGTGTGGTTTTCATCTCATGTTTTGTGTTAGATTAATTATTTGTTTATATTAAATTATAGAGTGAAAATTTGATTGTTAAAATATGTTCTAAGTTTTTGTATATTTTATACATTTGGAATTAGTCTCTTATTTTTATTTTTGAGAATATAGTCACCTAGTTTTCAGATATAAAAATTCAGGTAAAGTTGTTATCATTGTTGAAACTCTTCTGTTAAATTCTCTTGTGTGACATTTTTAAAATTAAAAAAAATGTTCACTTAATAGTTATGTAATATGATTTTTTAAATAAAAAAAACTCATTCAGAATCGCCATGATAAAATAATCTTGTTAAAATAGTGTTTGTGTTGAGATATCACCAGATATTAAAACAATCAATTAAAATAAAAAAACAATCAATTGAAATAGGAAAACAATCTATTCAAGAGTATGAGAATTTAGTACTGCTCTTGAGTGAATATTAGAGCTAAATGTATTGAATTTATTGCAAGAGAAACTTTAGTTGACAATTTGGTGGATCCAACTTGATTTGCCATTGAAGTATTGGACTTGCGTTTAGTGAATTTGAAGTCTGGAGGAAAGTCAACATTGGTTGACCTTATCGTAACGTTCCTTAAGGTCTTTCCATACTTGGGCAACATTGGTTGCAAACATGATTCCAGCATACAGATCGATATTAACACTTCTCAAGATCCATGAAAGAAGAATCACATTACATAAATCCCATTGTGATTGAAAGATTGATTGCACTGACTCTCTTGAGCAAGATCTATCAACAAAAGCAATTTGCATTGATCGGCTCCAAATGACATAATTTTCATGACCCATTAAGTGATGTGAAACCAACTGAGTGCCTAATGTGTCTGAAGGATACAAATACGTTGGATTATTGAAGTCCAAGGTGACCAACTCTCCATCTCTTCCGTTGCAATCTTGTAATTGTTGTTGCAATAGAGAAATCAAAGAAACACACAGCACAACAAAAAAGAAACCAGGAAAACTTGAAACACAAAGCAAGAAAGCAAAAGCAAACTAAAGCAAAGAAAAATCACGAAGCAAGACGATTAATCAATCGGCAGCCTTCGCTACTGTCACCATCGTGAATAGTAACTCTGATATCATGTTGAGATATTACTAGATATCAAAACAATCAATTAAAATAAGAAACAATCAATCGATTAACTAAAGAAAACAATTGATTGAAATAGGAGAACAATCTATTCAAAAGTAAAAGAATTTATTCAATTCAATAAGAACAATTGATTCAAAAGTAAAAAAAATTCTTACTTGATTCAATTCAATGAGCTTATAATAGTTGACTTATATACACCATTCTACTAACAACTTACTAAACAAACTTAAGTAAAAAAAATTCTTACTTGATTCAATTCAATGAGCTTATAATAGTTGACTTATATACACCATTCTACTAACAACTTACTAAACAAACTTAATAACTATCTAACCATATTTACAACTTCTACAATTTGTAAGAGAAAATGACATCAACATTTTGGTTGAAATAGTCTAACAATATTAACTATTAAGACTAATTAATAATATTATAAAAGTAGAGGATCAAATTATTCAAGAATTAAAGTATATAGATTAAATCTTAAGTTTCAACATAGTCTAAAGGTGACAATTTAAATTTGGCCAAACTTAAAAGAGATAAAAAAAATCACGTCTCAGTCTTTAAAACTCTTACATCAAATTTGGCTGGGGGAATGGAATAACATTCTCCCATTATTCATTGAATGGTAAATCATTCATTTGTTTGGTTGAACGTAATACTCATTCAATGGAATAGTCATTACTTCCTTATTACTTGTCTTCCTGTGATAGCCACAAAACAATGGCTATTTATGTAACCTTAAATAACAAAATAAAATTAATTTCCAGATTAGTCTTTTAAAACTTAAACCCATAAAATATAAAAATAAAATATTTGAAATATTTTAATATAATATAATTTAATATAAAAATAATTTTATTAAAAATATTATTAAATCATATATTTTTATTTTTAATAAATTATATTTAATAATATTTATATTAAAATATGATTAAATTATTTATTATTTATTATTTATTATTAAATATATATAATAATCCTATTAAAATTTAATAACAATAATCATCTATCTAAAAAAATCTTGCTATGGGCACTCTGGTCATTTCAATTTTTTTTCCTTATGCTATTACAGTTCTATTACAGTTCATTCAATCAAACAATTGAATTACTAATTACAACTCTATTTTATTACAGCTCTATTCTATTACAGTTAATCAAACGTACCATTAAAATATTCAAATTATATATATCCACAAAATATTTTAATTAAAAAATTAACAATATTAATTATTTAAACTAATTAATAACATTATAAAAAATATACATAAAATTAAATAAATAGATTCAATAGTTTTAGTGGGTAAATTTGACCTTTATTGAAATTAAATTTGTTTGCTCAAATTGCCCAAGCCTATTTTATAAATGGTTTACTTAGACAAAATGGGCTCACCATTTGCTGGGTTCGATGACCCAAAAGTTGTGGATAAATAAACAAGAATTTGTACTGTTAGTAATTTAAATTTCATCTATCAACATTAAGTTGAGCTCCAAGCAATTCAACCAATTAAATTTTAGTATTTTGTTGTTTATCTTTTTTACTTTTTGGTGAATAAAATAACAGGGTAAAATCCGAACAACAAATATGATTAGTGCAATTTGAACCCAAATCACACTTAGGACAATAAATACCTTTAATCATTAGACCATCACATAAGATTATTTTTAATATATATTTATTATTTTTAGTTAATATAAATCCCAAAAAACTTCGATTTTGAGTTAAAATATAAATAATTAAATTTGAAATCCTACGTAATAATGGTGCTAACTTTTTCAAAAAACTTTATTTCCCATTATACTCTTAAAATTAAATTTTAATTATCAATAAAGGGTTGACTTATTATCAAGATTAAGTCTCTAAAAATTTTAAGATTTTATATTAAGTTTCTTATTGATAAATAAATATAATATATGTAGATTCTATTTGAATAATATTTCGATTATCAACTCGAATCATATTTTTGTAATGATTAATAATAATTTTTCATATATATTATATTTATAATTGTAATTATACTTTTAATTTAAAAAAAATTAACTAAGACTATCTTTGAGCAATAATTAAAACTTAGTTTGACACCTAAATAAAATACAATTAAGCCTGTAATCTCAAACAGAAATAAGAATAGAGAGAGGGTTTTGAGAAGTAGAGAGGAAGAACAAAAAAGTGATTGTGTGGTGTCATCATCTTGGGGTTATTTAAACCATGAATTAACCATGAATTTTTAGATTGGATCTTCGAATCGGATCTAGATCAAATTATTACATATTTTATTATAATTGCGTAACAAAACCCGAACTTCTAAACTATTAACTTTTTACAACACCATTGTTTAAATTAGACCATCAAATTCTTAACCGACAAGTAAAATGGAAATAGGGAGAAAGAAACCTTTTTGAGTTTAGATTTATATGTCCCAAAATCAATCTCTTGGGGGTTGATTGCAAGGACAAAATAATTATGTTTCAAATGATAATTTGCACAAATTTAAAGGCTGATCTAATCAACTTTAAGACTAAAGTGAAAGACATGACACAATTTGTAAAAATTAATTAAAAATTTAAAAAAAGGAAATGATTAAGTAGGGACCATCAATGTTTTTATATGGTGTCACTAGAATTTTATTTTGATGTCATATTAAATTTGTTGGGACCCCTTTGCATGTCGCTATAGTATCTTTATACATTCCAATATACTATATAATTTATCATTCTTTCAAAAAATATTTGCATTTTAAAACTTTATGCTTTTAAAAATAAAATTTTAAAATATATTTCTATTTTCTAATTGATTAAAATTTTTTTTAGAATAGGTTTAGATAGACGGTGGGTTGCGGTATAATGCGTTTAACTTACTTTTTGTCTTACGTTACAGTATCGCTACAGTATTTAATCTCACGCCACATCTATTTTTACACTAAACATAAATAAATACACCGTCTATACAAACCCACCCTAAGTATCAGAATATTTTTTTATTTTTAAATTTAAAAAACGAATTTAAACGCACTCAAATTTACATCCTCTTAATTATTATAATAATAATATTACAATTGAAATAAAACTGAATCAATTTAAAATATTACTTTAACCTAAATTATTTAATACTAACTTTACCACTTTAACTATAAATTATATTAAACTTGGGTAACATATTTATAGTATTATATATACAAAACTTCATGTACTTTTGGGACCAAATTTTGGTTCAATCAAACTCCACTTTGAAAGATGAGAGAGCAAAGAGGGCCACAAATTTGGCAGTCTATTGGCACAAATCTTTTGGTCAAAGATTATCACCTAATATCTACATAAGATGTCCTAATTAAATTTGTTTGCTTAGTAGAATCAATGTTGTGTACTGAAATTTATATTATATTGAGAGGAGCTTTTTGTTAAAGGCAAGAGAATTTACTTAAGGATGAAGTTTTTTCTTTCAATATTAGTATCCTTTTTAGCCTATCTGTTTGTTGATTTATGTGCCTTTCTTACAAAATTCTTTAAACATTTTATCTTCATTTTACGGTTTATATTTAGTGCTTTGTGGATGTCTTTTCTAACAATTTCATCTTCAAATTTTAACATGCATATGTCTTTGAGAATATAATATGTCTTACCACTGCAGTTAACAATATTTTATAAAGAGGCAACTATTATACACTTAAAACAATATTTGATACTAAAATCATATCTAACCCTTTTTCTATTTTCAAGTAAAAAAATTATAATATATTAACATTAATGAGATTTAAATTATATCTTTAATAAAATTTACGAATGTAATTTCATTTATTAAAAATTTTTATCATTAATAAAAATATGATTAATAGATTTTTAAGCAAAATTTAAATATTTTATTAAGAATATCTTAAACAAAATTAATTATTTTTATTTCACTTAGGAATAAAATTAATTTAATGGAGAGATGTTCTAAAAAAAATAAACTTAAAAATTTTATTCTACAAATAAAAAATATACTAAATATAATTTTATTTATATATATAACCAAACATCCCATGGGAGGATTGGCTTTCTTTTTCTTTTATTTCATCAATTATTTATTCTTTTCTTTGTAAAGGTGGAGGTCTAAGATTGTAAATGTTGAAATTTAAGTTTCAATACGTGCAATTTAGTTCTCTCTAAAATTTATTTTTATACTAAATTCTTTTTTCTTATGCCGTTTTTTAACCATTTTATTATAATTTTTGATTATATATGTTTCTTTTGACACAATGTCTAGAATTACCTATAGTCCCTCCCCAATCCATAAATAGGAGGATAATATGTTTCAGCGTACTCACACCCACGTCCTCTTACATTAACAACAATACTTATGTCAATCAAGCTAAGACTCAATCGAGTTACTAACTCCGTTTTATTTCAACAAACTTTTAAGATAGTCCCATAGTCAAATAATAAATGGTTTTGGGTATAGTACATAAATGACAAAATTAATTTCATTCCAAAAAGCAAAAGCTACCATAAGATAGGATTTCCTCCCTTCTAATTTCCAATGCTTAAGTTCCTTTCTAAAATTGGTTTCTCAAAAGGGTTGGCTCTTATTAAGTTTCTACAAAAAAATAAATCAAAATTGGAGGTAGACAGAAAGATAAATTGGCTTTGTTTAAGGATAATTAAAATAAAAAGAGATAGGTTTGTTTTATTAAATATGAATGTAAATGCTAACAAAGCCATAGTAATTTCAAAGTTTTAAAACATTCCCTTATAATTTTATGATGTCCAAAGCTAGAAAGGCTAACATACCTTTTAATTACCTTTATGTATGACATCACATTCCAAGAAGTTATATATAGTAATTCTTTTTGGCATAAATATAAAGTTGATAATTAAGATTCCATCATAGTATTCACTCAATAGCTTAATCTAATTTAATCGAATAATAAAAATATTTATTTTTCAAAAAATAATAAAATACAATAAAATTATAATATATATTAATTTTAGAAATACATTGTCAATTTCTCATTGTTGTAAATATTTTAATTAATTTTTATATTGTATCTATAATAATTTTTAAATAATAATAGGTCAAAGTTAAAAGAAATTCATTAAAAATTAAAATATTACAAATTTAAAGGACGGATTATATATTGCTCCACCAAACTGATTTCCATTTTGATTTGTGCCTATGATGACCAAAAATATTCCTTTACAATCAAATATAGTTCTTTTTTTTCATTATTATTCAAAACCCTAAAAATAAACTCTTGATTGAATCAAGGGATTGATGAGGTTTAAAATGTTGGGTTTGAACTATTTTGGTCAAAATTGGTAAAATAATAATAAGTCTATATATATAGTGTGGTTGCTTCTTTATGACATTTTTTTTGTAATTATCTAAAAGCAATTTTGCAAAGAAAACTTAGTGCTTAATTGCGCAAGCTTCCAATATTTGCATATATGATTGATTGCATGTTGAATGTACGTGGAATCATATCCATTATGCATTACCAAACTTTAATCAACTATATCTCGTTCCTAATTTGCATGTTGTTGATTAAATAAATGTTAATAGAGCATATAAAATAATAACATTATGAGTATATATTTTTATCCCAACATCCTTACCTTTTCTCATTCATATTTTCAGTTTTTTTCAATTTTGAAATTAAGTAATTTAATTTTATGAATTTCGAAAGTGAACATCTAAAGACAATTAATGGCGACATTAATGTTTTTATGTTAATTATACATAATTTTGGTTGGTATATTGACAAAGCTAGCTTTCAATGTTTACATATTTTGTCATTTTGGCCTTAATTCTAAAAATTTCAAAAAATGCAACCCTCAACATTTACACAAATGTTGTGGGATAAATTTGTTAAATTAATACCAAGTTGACAGAATATGCAAACTTTAAAGGCTAAATTTGATATTATACCAATTAAAATCATGTACACTTGATGGAAATCATTAACATTGTGATTAATTATTCTCAAATACTCACTCTCAAAATTAATGGAGATTAAATTCCTTTGACTTTTTTAAAGAGACTAATTTACTCAACTTTAAAACTAAGAAAAATTTTTTACCTAAAAAAATTGAATCGAGATAATTTATTGAATAAAATATATTTCATAGAATTTACTTTTAAATTCCAACCTAAATTTGATTTCAAGTACAAATAATTGAATTTGAAATGTTAATCGGTGGCTGAGATATTCGCCATTGATGAAGCTCTTTCTGTATATCTCTAGGATTGACATGCTTTAATTTAAATCTTTTCGTTGAAAGTGATTCAAAAAGGTTGTCATTACTTTGTTTCCTTTAATTGATTTTTAATAAATATATTTTATTTTTAAGCAATAGGATATAATATATATTTTACAAGATAATGTTGCTGTTTTATTTTACTGTCGAACAGTGATGTTATTTTCTAACTTCATCATTAAATTAAAAGTGCCTTTTTTCCCTTACCAATAGGAATTTTTTATACATACAACCAATAGGAATTAAATTTTCAATATTTAACATTTAACAGGATGCAAAGCTGAAATTTAAATTTGACCCTAAATTCAATGGTTAAGCTTAATTCGAATTTGTTTGAGTTTTACTTTTGTTAATGTTATAATATTGTTGTGTTAAGAGTTACGTATTTTAGTAGCAACAAAAATAGGATTTTTATGTAATAGGAAACTAAATAATGTGGTGTTCAAGATTTGTGGGTTTTGTACTTTCTTTTATTAAAGGATATTAATTGAAAAGTTCGAAGGATTAAATTGAAAAGTATGAGAGGATCTTTTAGCTACATTATACTCATTTTAAGGAGGATGATTCTATCAAGGATGCCAAAAACTATAGAAAAAGGGATACATCTTAAAATTATACAAAACTTTGGTTTAACGTCTAATTTTAGATATGAAATTTTGATTTACTTCAAATATCATAATTTAGTAACAAGATTATTGATATAGCATCATTTTATGTATATATGTTGCATACAAAAATAATTATGTTTATCTAATATAAAAATAAATTTATGCATTTATTTCTTTAAATGTGTATTGTTGAATCAAAATTAAAGTTTCATATATACATTTGAACTACAATCAAAGTTTCATGGGTATGATTACACCAAATCAAAGTTCATATATCAAATTGCACATTGAATCATAGTTCATGTATAATTTTGAGATTTATCTCATTATAATAAAAAAGTCATCCTTCCCTATTGGTACAAGTTGAGAAAGAATATTCTGGTTCAATTAGGAAGTTTATATCATTGCAATTGAGAATTTATTTAATAGCATTTGGAAGTTGTGTAATATCGGTGCAATAGGAAAAGTTGGGGTGTTAAGAGTATTCACTTAAAAGTGTACAAGATTAAAACTAAAAAAATCCTAAAATTGTTTGGATTGTAGTTGATGTTTGTACTAGTGGATTCATATTTAGGCAATGCTCGCAGATTTAGTGGTTCATTAAAAAAACATTTACTATAATATCAATTCAACCAGATATTTTCAATTTATACCAAAGCCTATCACCAAACATATGTAGTGTAATCTTATTTGCCATAACTACTAGAAATTGGCTTCCTAATAGCCAAATGGACTTTGCTAATAAAAGAATGGCTATACTGTTAACAAAAGTGGTAGAAATGATTGAATTTGGTCTAGGCCAAATAATCTTTGATGGGATTGTTAAGTTTATAGAGAAGATTTATAACAATTTCTTTCTACTTTATCCTTCACTTATCTTCCAAGTCCTTTACACTCAAAATTTGAGTATTGTTAGTGCCACTAAACAATATGAAAAGGTAGTACTTGAGCTGAAGTTCTTGCATAAATGGTTTGAAGGAAAGCATATTGTAAATGAGCCTATAAAAGAAGCTTTAGGTTTTGACTCTGAAAAAGATGCTAAGGAATATGCTCCATTCCAGGAAGTGTCTACAGTTGCAAGCACCAAATCTGTCCCCTCGAGCATGAGGAAAAGAATAACTAATGAACTCAACTCTTCTATTGAATTCAATAAGAGACACTGTGACAATCTATGAGTTGAACCCAAAGTTGTAAAGAAGCTGATTGATAAACAAAAAACTATATCGGCTAACTTGCTAGCCCTCTCTGATGAGGAAAAACTTGGCAATTTTGTTCATCAAAAAGAGGGAGAATAAGGTACAAAATGGGGAAAATGATGAAGCAGTAGGGGGAGTATATTGGAACCCACCCATTGTTTGAAAAGTAAAAAAGGGTGGGCACCGAAAGTAGAAAGTAAAATTGGTTGGCAAGTTGGGTTAAAAGTTGGCATGGGATAATTGCAATTTTGGTCCCTAATTGTATAGGGACATTGCAAGTTGATCCTTGAACCTCAACTATAAATAGGCCTAACCATTTCTTACTTTCTTCATCCCACACTTGCCATTCTCTACTTAAGGCAATTGTTCTCTCTCCCTATTTGTAAACTTTCACTTGTATTTTTGGAGTGAAATATATTTGGTAGTGCCCGAGGACGTAGGCAAAATTTGCTGAACCTCGTTAAAATTCTAGTGTTCTTTATTTTTGTTCTGCATATTTTGCAAGTGTCATTGTAGTGATTTATTGTGCTATTAAATTACGATAGAGGGATATTCTGGCTAGGAAAGATCTGGTATGTAAGCGATCCTCGTGATCCACCTCTCTTTCCTGGGAATTGAACTTAGTGTGATTTTTCAGTACAATAATTTTACTCTTTCACACGCTTCCGCGCAACAATTGGTACCAGAGCCAGGTTCGTACTTGGGGAATACGACCGTTTACGGTACTATTCACGTATACGGCACTATTCACGTATACGGTACTATTCACGTATACGGCACTATTCACGTATACGGTACTGTTCACGTATACAGTAGTTGGGATTGAGGAGAAAAATGGCAGCAGCATCGTCATTAGCAAGGACTACTGTGACAAATGCAAAATTTGAAGTAGAGAAATTTGACGGTACCAATAATTTTGGTATGTGGCAGTGTGAGATCCTGGATGTCTTATGTCAGCAAGAGCTGGATATAGCCCTTGAAGAAAAACCTGACAAGATGGATGACAAGGAGTGGGCCAAGATTAATAGACAGGCGTGTGGTACAATCCGCCTATGTTTGGCCAAAGAGCAGAAGTACTCCGTCATGAGGGAGACATCAGCGAAGAAGCTGTGGGATACATTGGAAGAAAAGTTTCTAACGAAAAGTCTTGAAAATAGGCTTTATATGAAAAAGAAACTTTTTCGGTTCACGTATGCACCCGGTATGTCGATGAATGACCATGTGAACTCATTCAATAAAATTTTAGCAGACTTGCTAAATTTGGATGAGAAATTTGAAGATGAAGACAAGGCATTATTGTTGTTGAATTCCCTTCCTGATGAATATGATCATCTTACCACCACATTGCTTCATGGGAAAGATTCAATCACATTTGATGCAGTCTGTAGTGCGTTGTATAGATCTGAGACTCGAAAGAAAGATAAAAGAGATCACAGAGATACAACTGCAGAAGTCTTAACAGTAAGAGGTCGTTCACACAGCAGCAAACCTGGTAGAAGGGGTAAGTCCAAAGGGAGACCCGCCAAAGATGAATGTGCCTTTTGTCGTGAGAAAGGGCATTGGAAAAAGAATTGTCCTAAGTTACAAAAGGGCAAGTCTATTTCTAATGCATGTGTAGCGGAACATGATGAGGAGTCAGACTTTAGCTTGGTTGGCATGGCAATGGCATGTCAAACGGATGAGTGGATATTGGACTCGGGATGTACTTACCATATGTGTCCTAATAAGGACTGGTTTTCTAGTCTTGAAGAACTAGAAGGTGGAGTTGTTTTTATGGGCAATGATAGTGCCTGTA
Source organism: Gossypium hirsutum (assembly GCF_007990345.1). Lineage (NCBI taxonomy): Eukaryota > Viridiplantae > Streptophyta > Magnoliopsida > Malvales > Malvaceae > Gossypium > Gossypium hirsutum. Next base: position 114,079,402 of record NC_053433.1, on the reverse strand, counting down.
AGACAATGGGTGTAGGTACAATCAAATTGAAGAACCATGACGGCTCAATCCAAGTTCTGACAGATGTTCGCTATGTACCCAGCTTGAAGAAAAATCTCATCTCATTAGGGGCCCTAGAATCTAAAGGGCTCACAATCACTTTGAGAGATGGATTACTAAAGGTAGTAGCTGGGGTATTGACGGTGATGAAAGGCACTAGAAGAAATAACTTGTACTATTTAAATGGAAGTACAGTTATTGGATCAACATCAACAGCTTCTGCGAAAGATGCAGATTCAGAGGCTACCAGGTTATGGCATAGGCGATTGGGACATGCTGGTGAAAAAGCTTTGCAGACTTTGGCGAAGCAAGGCTTGTTGAAAGGTGCAAATTCTTGCAAATTGGAATTCTGTGAACATTGTGTTCTGGGCAAGCAGACGAGGGTAAATTTTGGTTCAGCAATTCACAATACGAAAGGAATTCTGGACTATGTTCACAGTGATGTGTGGGGACCTACCAAAGTGGCTTCTTTGGGAGGTATGCACTATTTTGTCACTTTTCTTAATGATTATTCAAGAAAAGTATGGGTGTATCTAATGAAAAGAAAAAATGAAGTTTTGGATGCATTTCTGAAGTGGAAGAAGATGGTGGAGACTCAGACAGGTCGAAAGGTCAAACGACTTCGATCAGATAATGGTACTGAGTACAAAAATGATCCATTTCTACAAGTATGTCAAGATGAGGGCATTGTGCGACACTTCACTGTTCGAGATACACCACAGCAGAATGGGGTGGCAGAACGCATGAATCGGACTATACTGGAGAAAGTTCGATGTATGTTGTCCAATGCTGGATTGGGCAAGGAATTTTGGGCTGAGGCAGTTACATATGCGTGCCATCTAATTAACCGATTGCCATCAGCTGCAATAAATGGAAAAACTCCTATGGAGATGTGGACTGGTAAACCTGCTACTGATTATGATTCTTTACATGTTTTTGGTTCCACTGCATATTATCATGTAAAAGAATCTAAGTTAGACCCAAGAGCAAAGAAAGCATTATTCATGGGTATAACTGGTGGTGTAAAAGAATACCGTCTCTGGTGTCCTGATACAAGGAAGATTGTTTTCAGTAGAGATGTAACTTTTGATGAATCAACCATGATGAAGAACGAGGATTCACAAAAGGATGACAAAACCAGTAGTACTTTGCAGCAGGTGGAGTTTGAAAAGGTTAATGATGATCCAGCTAATATTGAAAGAACAAATGATGAAGAAGTTTCGACCCAAGAACTTCTACAGCAACAAGATTCAATTGCATATAGGAGGCCAAGAAGAGAGATTCGTAAGCCTGCTCGCTTTGACGATATGGTGGCCTATGCACTTCCAATTGCAGATGATGATGTTCCTTCCACTTACACAGAAGCAATAAGTAACTCTGATGGTGTAAAGTGGAAGCAAGCTATGAATGAAGAAATGCAGTCTCTTCATAAAAATAGGACTTGGGAGTTGGTGAGACTGCCCAAGGGAAAGAAGGCAATTGGATGCAAATGGGTATATGCAAAGAAGGAAGGATTTCCTGGTAAAAATGAAATTCGATACAAGGCTAGATTGGTAGCAAAAGGTTACGCTCAGAAAGAAGGAATAGACTACAATGAAGTGTTTTCTCCAGTTGTGAAGCATTCGTCTATTCGAATTTTGCTAGCCTTGGTTGCGCAATACGATCTTGAACTAGTTCAGCTTGATGTGAAGACAGCATTTTTACACGGTGATTTGGAAGAGGAAATCTATATGACTCAGCCTGATGGATTCAATGTTGCTGATAAAGAAAATTGGGTTTGCAAACTGACAAAGTCGCTTTATGGATTGAAACAATCTCCGAGGCAGTGGTACAAGCGATTTGATCAGTTCATGAAAGGGCAAAGGTACACAAGAAGTAAATTTGATCATTGCGTATATTTTCAGAAGCTACAAGAAGGAACTTTCATATACTTGCTCTTATATGTTGATGATATGCTAATAGCATCTAAGAGCAAAGTTGAGATTGAGAGATTGAAGACTCAACTCAATCTCGAGTTTGAGATGAAAGATCTAGGTGAAGCTAAGAAGATTCTTGGCATGGAAATATGTAGAGATAGAGCTCATGGCAGAGTTAGCTTGTCTCAGAAGCAGTATTTGAAGAAAGTACTACAGCAGTTTGGCATGAACGAGCAGACCAAACCTGTAAGTACCCCGTTGGCTTCTCATTTCAAGCTTTCTGCACAACTATCTCCTTCGACGAATACAGAACGAGAATACATGTTGCAAGTTCCGTATTCTAATGCAGTGGGTAGCTTGATGTATGCAATGGTGTGTACAAGACCCGACATTTCACAGGCAGTTAGTATAGTGAGCAGGTATATGCATAATCCTGGAAAAGGACATTGGCAAGCTGTGAAATGGATTCTACGGTATATTCAGAAGACCGTGGATGTTGGATTACTGTTCAAGCAGGATAATACACTTGGTAAAGGTGTTATTGGGTACGTTGATTCTGACTATGCCGGTGATTTGGACAAGCGAAGATCAACCACCGGTTATGTGTTTACACTTGCTGGAGGACCAATAAGTTGGAAGTCTACACTACAGTCTACAGTTGCATTGTCAACCACAGAAGCCGAGTACATGGCTGTAACAGAGGCTGTAAAGGAGGCTATTTGGTTACAAGGTATGGCTAAAACCTTGGGGTTGGTTCAGGAGCATATTAACGTGCATTGTGATAGTCAAAGTGCTATTCATTTAGCAAAGAATCAAGTCTATCATGCACGTACAAAACATATCGACGTACGATTCCATTTTGTGCGGGAAATTATTGAAGAGGGGAAAATTTGTCTTCAGAAGATCAAGACTGCAAATAATCCCGCAGATATGATGACCAAGGTGGTAACAGCAACCAAGTTCGAACATTGTTTGAACTTGATTAATATCCTGCAAGTTTAACAGTTGAAGAAGGCACTATCAAGTATTGTTGTCAAAGGCAGAAAGAATTGTGTGAAGATAAGATTATCCTAATCAAATCTTCAAGGTGGAGATTATTGGAACCCACCCATTGTTTGAAAAGTCAAAAAGGGTGGGCACCGAAAGTAGAAAGTAAATTGGTGGCAGTTTAAAAGTTGGCATGGGATAATTGCAATTTTGGTCCCTAATTGTATAGGGACATTGCAAGTTGATCCTTGAACCTCAACTATAAATAGGCCTAACCATTTCTTACTTTCTTCATCCCACACTTGCCATTCTCTACTTAAGGCAATTGTTCTCTCTCCCTATTTGTAAACTTTCACTTGTATTTTTGGAGTGAAATATATTTGGTAGTGCCCGAGGACGTAGGCAAAATTTGCTGAACCTCGTTAAAATTCTAGTGTTCTTTATTTTTGTTCTGCATATTTTGCAAGTGTCATTGTAGTGATTTATTGTGCTATTAAATTACGATAGAGGGATATTCTGGCTAGGAAAGATCTGGTATGTAAGCGATCCTCGTGATCCACCTCTCTTTCTTGGGAATTGAACTTAGTGTGATTTTTCAGTACAATAATTTTACTCTTTCACACGCTTCCGCGCAACAGAGTATTTCTTGTGGGGGAGAATTTCTTTTGATGAATTTCATATTGATTTGAACTACTATTTATATTTTATTTGGGATGACTGTATTCCTTAATTTGCTAGTGCTACTTTGTTTTGATTCTTGATGATGAAGTTGATGATGGACTTGGTACTATGGAACTTTGTTCATTGGTGGATGGATTGCTTTTACTATTTTTGCTTTATTTTTCTTGTTTCATTAGCTTAGTTATAATTATGGTTGGTTTATTATAAATGCACAATTCAACTTGGCATTGATAGTTAATTTGCTTAATTATATCTAAATTTTTGGAAATAAAGGGAATAAGCTAAGGGGGAGCTAAGTTAACTTGACAGTATAACTTCCTATGTTGTACAAGTTCTGTTCAAGAAATTGCCAAAGGAGGAGATTGTTGAAAAATATGGAAAGGATAAAGGAGTTCTTGTAGGAGTGCCCACTCCCTAGCTAATTGCGACAATTGAGAATGTTTTCAAATTTGAGTTATTGACAATTTATTGAACTAGATATTTAGATTGTGCTGATATTGTGGAATGTACCTAGCCCATTAACCACTTGAGGAAACATATAATACCAGGTCATACTTATCAAATCCCTTAGATCGAGGATAGTGAATTGGATTGAACATTGATATCTTAGTTGCCAAGAGTCCTTGTTTATATTGTTGGTTATTATTATAGTGTATTCAACTTATTTAATTATTTTTTAATAGGTATTATTATAGATATTCTTCATGTTAGCAAGTCTTAAAATATCCTATGTAATTGACGGATTTGTATAGGTTATTATACTGAGATATATAGCACTTAATTTGTTCAAATGAGCAACTTTGTTTTCACGAGTGCATTGTGATAGTAAAACCTGTTGTGTTGTGGTTTTGCTTGCTAAAATTCACAAGGTAAATTTAGTGGTATCAGTCTTCAAGATGAAAAGTGAGAAGATTGTAACAGATGTGTAATAGATTTAGATTCATTTGTTGTAAGTGTTGAAGATAATGAATATTTCTTACTAAGCCAGGCTTCACAGATGTAGGGAAATCGAACCGTGTAAACAATCTTTGTGTCCCTTATTTTATTCTTATTTATTATAGTGCTTAAAGGAGTACTTACTCCCTTATCTACTTCTTCCAAGCATATAGCTTATATCTCAGCACCTGTTCGGGCCAACACTCTCTTTCTATATGGCACAAGAGGCATTTTGGGTCCACTATTTTGGTTCTTTTGTCAATTTATGCCTTGCATACCAATGCATTGTTGAGAATCTTCCACATGAGAATGGTTATTTTGACTAGTAATTTTGCAACCCATAGTGCATTCCAAATTTCTCTTAGTAAATACACAATGATGTGGTTTTGAGTTCTTTCATGCCTATTGTTAAATTCTTTCAAATAGGCTTATTTTATTGAAAACTCTCCTCTAGATAAGAATTTCCATTTTGGAATGTTGGTTCCTTCAAATAAAGATCTCACCTTACTCCATCTCTTGTTAGTAAAACTCTAAATTTCTCTTCATAGTTCTTCTTTCCGCCTCCTCATCAAACTCTATTGTATCTCGTAATTTATTCTCTCTTTTCCATGTTAGGCCTTCTTGTGCTATCTTCTTGTTCTCGAGGATACTTATCTAGTCCCACGAGTTCCTCGATTTGGCTTGGCACTAGAGGAATCCATCTCTCCTATAATATTTCTTGACTAAGGTTTCCTCAATAAACCAACTTTGCTTATTGACGATCCTTAATGTATGTCTTGCAAGTAGCGCACTATTCATGACATCCAGTCTTTTGATCCTTAATCCACCTATTGCTTTTTCATTGCACAATTGGTCCCAATTGAGGAAGTGAATTTTCCTCTTTCCCTTGTTCTATCCCCACCAGAATTGACACATCAATCTATCTATTTTCTTACATATACTTTTAGGGACTCTAAAGCAAGATAACTAATACACTGGTAGGCTCGAAGGAGTGAACTTTTCACCTTCCATTGTTATAATCTTGACACCATCTTATTCTTGGAAGAATTTATTTTTATTGTTCTGAAGACCAATCTAAATTCCTAGGTATTTATTTCCTTCCGTCGTGGTTCGTACCTACGGTATACTCTTGAACATCCTCCTGAATTTTGGATGGCAATTGTTGCAAGGTAACACATCATATTTGCTAAAATTTATCTATAATCTTGAATATTCATAGAATTGGTCGAGTATTCTTTTGACCTAAAAACATGATACCTTGTTATCTTTAAAGAAGAGATATCTGTCGTCTGCAAACAGGAGGTGAGAGATGGGAATGCTCCTCCTACTAATTTTAATGTCATGTATTTTCTTTTCAATTTTCGCCTTGTTGATCATAAAAGAAAGTACATTTGGCAAAGAACAAAAAGATAAAGTGAAAGCGGGTCACCTTGTTTCATACCGCTTTTTCGGATGAATTTTATCATTCGGGACTCTTTTGATAAGAACGTTATAGGACACTGAAGAGACACATGTCATAAATAAGTTCACCCACCTCTCCTCCAATTTGTTTAATTTAAGGATAGCCTCTCAACCTATCATAGAATTTGTTCAGGTCATGTTTTAGGGCTCATAGAATGTATTTTCCTTTGTTCTTTTTCTTGATCAGGCGGATCATTTTCGAGCCAAAAATAATATTATAATCGTTCATCTCCCTCCTATGAATACATTTTGGAATGGCGATATAATGGCACTCAAAATCAAATTTAACCGTCGGATGATTATTTTCACAATCACCTTGTAAATCACATTGGAAAGATTTATGAGACACATGCAAAGACTACTAACACATTCTCAAGTCATTTTTTTCACTCATCCAAAATTTAATGAATCAAAAAAATATAATGACTAAAATACCATCTTGAGCCTCCTTTGCTTCTTATCAAAATTTCAGAAAAGCTATTAATAAAGGAAAACATGTTGATGACACAACAAATCCTAATGACTTTAACAATTATTTTAAAGGAATTTGAATAGCATAGGTAAACGACAAATATTCTAAATAATTCTTCAAAAAAAATTCAAGCAAATGTGGAAATATTCAGGTCAAACACCCTTTGTCTCTTGATGTAAATAGCCAATAATAATAATAATAATTAAGGGATGGAATTAATGGAGAAATAGTAGAAGTGATGAGAAAGAATCTAAGTGTCAAATGTATGATTGAGCACATGTGGAAGAACGTGATGGACTGAACCCCATACACAAATCAGAATCACTTAGATTGGAATCTCATGGCAAAGCTAACCCCCTTCAAAAGCAAAAGAAATATATAACAAGGATGTTTCAAAAGTGAAAGCTGCCATTGGAAACAGAGAGAGAGAAACCTGTCCTCACGCCTAAACATACATTCATACCAACTAAAAATTATATTTAATTATCAAGATAAAATAGAGAATTACTAAAAAAATTTTAAAGAAAATATTATTAATTTTTAAAATTTAAAATTATATTAAATATCAATTGAATTTGAAGTAGAAAATCAGAATTAAAACTGTGACTGTTAAAAGAAAGAGAGAGATTTGCTTTTTTGGAGAGATAACTTTATTCCATGTTAGTAAGCAGCCTTGGTTATTGCAAAAGCAGATCCAATACACAGATTCCATTCTCTAATACAATATTACTTGGAAAAACCCTAAACAAAAACGTTTAATTTTAAAATTATTAGTGGCATCGAATGATTCATACGTTCTTGGAATAAATAAAATAAAAATCATGCATTAAGCATTAAATCAAATATTTTATATAAATTACAAATAATAAAATACGAAATAAATAGTAAAACATATATTTAATTTAATAGTATAACATTTTAATAAACTTGATATAAAACCATTTTAATCTAATTTTTTTGAACACTAAAACTCTTTATCTGTCGGTTTACTAAAAACCCTTTATATGTATTGGATCAAACAAATTTAGATTACTTTGATTTTTTTCTTTAACATAATTGTTTTAAAAATCGAATTGGATAGGCTGGCCAGGTTGAGATACCAGTTAGGAATAAGAGTTGAACCAGTTAAATCAAACTAAAAATTAGTTGAATTAATTTTTTATTTTTTAAATTTATATTTTTTAAATAATTTATTCAATTGAACCGTACAAACTGGTTAAATCAATCAAACCCAAAGGCAGGTGATTTGGTCGATTCAACCATTGGTGCACCATTAATGTAAAACTATATTAATGATTTTGTTAAATGCTTAAATGTGCCCTAAACAAAAGCTTAAAGGAAAAAAGTTTTTTGAAATATGATAATTCTTTTTTCCTTTTGCAAACGATAATTCAATATTTTTTTAATTTTATATATAATATACTTTTGACTTGATTTGTAGTGTTGGATTTTGGTCTTACGTTAGAGAAAAAATTTGCTGACAAAATTGGAGAATCCTATATGTATTTATCTTTGCATGGTTTTGAGTGAGATTTTGGCGTTTTTCATTTTCTTTTTAAACTTTCTCTTTTCCAAACTCTCAGTTCAGTACAAAAACAAAAAAGCAAAAACAAAAAATTGAAATCAATGTTGTTATTGTTTGATAAAATTCCCTATAATTATAAATATATATTTTAATTTTTTTATTTCTAATTTTAAAATCACCATTATCCATTTTTTTTGAATCATGGTAATATAGGGATGTACAAACAGTATTAAATGCATTGAAGACAAAATAATTATTTATTATTATTTTTGAGTTAATGGGGAGGGTGAAAAATAACTAACCTCAGGTTAAAAACCCTAAAAAATGTAAGGCAAAGCAAACATTTTAGGAATTTGAAATTGCCCAGAAAGATGATAAAAGGGAAGACTGAGATTCTGATGATCAGTGATCACTATAGCAGTAAATGAATTCAATCAATCTTACAGAGAAAAAAAAAAGGTACTGAAATAACATTTACTTAATGTATTTTTCGGTTTTATCTCCAATAGCAATAAACACGACATGATTATAAAAAGATGTTCATATGTCATCAAGTCCATAATGTGTAAGCAAAAGAAGTGAAAAAAGAAATATGAAATTATTGTCCCATTGCATGAATGGGATTGAAGCTCACTTTCAGCTATGCTAGAAAGTACTTAAAACTCCAGTCACAGATGAAATTTCAAAAGAAAAAATGATTTTCCCAAGCAAAAGAAAAAAGAGGTGGCAAAATTTTTTTTTTTTTACATAATAGTTCAAACCATTGTTGTTTTTTTCATCATCAACTATGACAAATTGACAATAATCTATCTTAATTTCTTCAAAGTCAGATACCCCAAACCCTTTTCTCTCCATGAATTACATATATATATAAATTAAAACCCTACTTAATTTCCTTAGAGATCATCACAATATTAATACATAGAAACACAACAAATAATTTTTTTCAAGAGTAGAAAATATCTACCATTAATTTTTCTAAGAACTCTTGTTTTTAGTCACCCATTCCTTCATTCAAAAAGTTAGAGCTTGTTCTTCAGTGAAAACCCTTTATCTATGACTTGATTTCTCCTTGATGAAACCTGCAAATAATTTAACCAAAAAAACCAAGTATTAGATTGGGTTTTTAGAGAAGAATCTATACATACATATAAATAAATCATGGTTTGAGGAAGAAGAAGTGGAACCAGAAAGGTCAGTCCATGAGTTGCCAGCAGTGGCAGTGCCCCAGTATTGATGATCATTGCCCGAAATTCCCAAAAAATTCCTTGATAAATTCAATCCTTGTTGAGAGTCTTCCATTTTAACATTCGCAAGCTGTGTAATAGCACTCTCTAATGGCTTAGACCGAAATTGATGATGACCGGCATAACTCGGTGGTGGCTCCACACCATCACTTTCAAATGGATATAACCCAGTTTGGGATTGTTCCAAGCTAGTCAAAAATGGAAATTGTTGAACTTGTTGAAGTGATCTCCACTGTTCCACTAATCCAGTTGAGCCTTGAAAATCCATGTCACTAGCACTAGTTCCACAGCCTGTCACCGCCACTTGTGGTGGAATTCCTGCGAAATTCAGCCCGATATCGCCGGAGTTGTAGTTGCCGAGATGGTGTAAGGGTGGCAATAGAGGTAATTGAGGTGGTGCTGGTGGGTTCATGTGGGTTAATATATCAGTGCAACTATTAGAAACAAGCGTACTTGAAGATGAACTTGAACCATGTTGCCGTTCGGCAACAACTGATGGAGACTTTGATCTATTATTTCCTTTGCTTCTTTTGTTTCTCCGGCAACCACCGCCGACCGGTACGTTCCTTAAAGCTCCGCCGCGTGTCCAGTACCGTCTACAAGTCTTACAAAAGTGACGAGGCTGAGAAAGGCTGTAATTGTTGAAATAACAAAACTTAGTGTTGGTTGATTCACAACGAGGACACTTTAGAGCTGATTCAGGTTGTGGTATTTTAGCTAGCCTAGCTCGTTCCGTCATCGAACCAGGCCTAATACCACCACCGCCAACACCCGGTACTGGCGGCGGCGGCGGTGGTGGTGGAAGCTGAGAATTATGATGATGACTCTCACTAGTGATAACCCCAGCTTGCTGATGATGATGACTTGGTGCCTACAAAATTCCCAACAAAAAGAGAAAAAAATATATACATAAGAAAGAAGAAGATCAAAATAAATGGTATATTCAAGTTAAGATCAAAAAGGGGTAAGAATATTATTTATCTTTTTTGAAGAAGAAGCTAACCAAGGAAAGAAAAGAAAAGAAAATCTGGGTTTTTTACCTGTTGCCAATTTGGGGGATCTAGATATGGAACAGAAGAGAAAACCATGGTGTATTGAGCTTAAGCTTTCAATCTTTTTTAGAGATATGGTGGAGAATCACATCAAAAGAACAATGGAGAGTTTGCAGAGAGAAAAGAAAAAAAAAAGAAAGATAAAAGGAAAGCTTATGGGATTGTTTGTTTATTTATATTTTGGTTTTTTTTTTTTCCTTTGAGTTTCTCTTTCATTCCACTCTTCTCTTTTCGTTTTATTAAATTTTTTTAGGGTTTGAAATTAAAAAAATGGAAAAAGAAAGAGAAAATCTTAGTAAGTAAGGTTAAGTTTTTTATTATTACAGTGCCCGAAAAAGATATTAGTGTGGCCATGCATGTTTTGAGAGAAAGAGGAAACCCTAGATGAAAACTTAGTAATAATAAGATAATAACAATTTATTGTTTATGAATATAATAATAGAATTTTATGGGGAAATAAAAGGGAAAGGAAAAAAAAAAGGTGGTCTTGGTGGGGGAGACTTATGGGTGGATGTGCCACAGTCGAATGTACCTTTGTTTCTTGGTTTTGTCCCTTGAATATTTTTTATTTTATTTTTGTTTTTTGCATGTAAAATATTTAAGGATTTTCCTTTTATTATTTACTTTCACACTAGTCCTCCTTTGGTGTCTCTTCATGTATACTATTCTAGTCTTGTAGGTTAAGTCAAGCCCTTTATTTAAGGGTTAAAGTTTTTTTTTTTTATTTACAAGACTCAAATTCAAATTCAACAGTTTATTTAAGAGATATCGAACTCCTTACAATTCAACCCAATATTTGTTGATAAATGGTGAAATTCAACCGATTAAATTAGTAAAATATTTAATATTTTTATAAAGATTAACTAAATATTTTTTTGAGAAAAAATATTAAATGTGGTTGATAATTGTAAGTTTTCATTTTGGTCAAATCTCATTAGTACAAATCATATATTGGGTTATATAAAATAAATTAATATTTTGAAAAATGTATATAATCATTTTTTATCGATTGAATCTTTGTTTTCTGAGTCACTTAAGTCACCAAACCAAATAGACAAATGATTCAATCAATTTAATCGATTAGTCCAACCCCAATTTTTATTTCATGTTAATTTTAGTATAATTTTTAATTAGAAATAAAATAAAACTACAATTCATTCTCGGTTCGTTATAATCTCCTTTTAAAGGAAAAAATACAGTATTATAATTTGTTGAAGTTACAAATATAATTACAATTATAAATATAAATAATATATCCAAATAAAATCACCAGAATAAATTATTATAAAACACAGTCGAACTGATAATAAAAATATACTCAAACTTGGATGAAAATACTATGAACTTTCTTTATTCCAAAGGGAGATGAGAAGGAAGGAAAGGTATGTGAAAAGAAATGAAAATAATGTAGGTATAGTAAGGGATTAAAGCAAATCTCATGGTGATACATTCAACATATTCTTGTCAACTTTTTTCTTAATCACCCAATAATTATATTTGTTTTCACTGTTACTATTTCTGCATGACTTTGATTTCTTTTTAAGTCAATACAAATTTCATTTTAGATTTAAGTCAAAAAAGGAGTTAGGAGAATGATGTGAAAAGTAACCAAAGGGAAATAAAAAATTGGGCTACAAATTTTGAACCATTCTTCAATTAAACTAAAAAACAAACAATATTCTTAATTTTAAAAAAAGTGTTGTTAGAACTTAGAAGGTAGACCAAAGTCAATCTTTATAGGACAAAATTAAGAAAGACAATTTCTCTCTTTATTTTTTTTTTCAAAAGCAAAATCAAGTTCATACTAAATTGAAAACCAATTAATCTACCCTTTTCTTGGAAAAATACAAAGGAAAAATACTTGATGGGAGAATTAATTTGGATGAGACTTGCTTGTACCTTTTAGCTTATTAAATTTGTCTTGCTATCATTTAAATTTTTGGTTGAAAAGTAATTATCCATTGCATTAAATAAAAATCTTATAGATATAATTACTTAAGAATTCCTTTCATGCAACTCTTTTTATGTTTAAAAGTTAAAATCATTTTCAAGAAATTATTAGGATGGCAGCTGTTTTGAAAATATAATGAATGTCACAAAATTAAACAAAATCCTAAGCTACTATCTCAATCCATATCACCAATTTATATCACCAAATGTTGCCTAGCATAATGGAGGATTTTTTTTTTGTTTGAAAAAAAATTTTTCATTGGGATTTTTCTAAATAAAATATTAAATCGATATTAAATCCAACGGATTGGTTGAATTTAAAATTAATTTTTTGTACAATTAAATTTATATTTAAAAATAATGAATATTTGTATTTTTTTACCCGCTTTGTGTGTGAAAAATAATAAAAGAATTTTATTAAAAATAATTGTGAGGAAGAGTTATTTGGTGGTTAAAAAGGTAGTGATTAAAAAAAATTATGGATATTTTCTAAATATTTTTATTTTTATTTTAAAAATTGGATATTTTTAAATTCGAAAATAATATTTTTTTCTTAATTTTTTTATAATTTTAATAGGTTTGTAATTTTGAAATAATAGAATTAAATTAATTCTTATAAATAAAATAGAATTAAATTAATGCTTATAAATGAAATGGAATTAAATTAATGATTATGCATTACTATCCATATAGTGAAAAGAAGATAATAACAAAAACTATGGAGAGAACAACCAAAAAAAATATGGAAGATTAAAAAGTTTTAATTTAGGTATTGTTGGATAAATTAAAAAATTAAGTGTCAAAAATTTAGGCTTTGATAGATATAAATTTAAATCATGATAGTAAGAGAAAAATAATTAAATATAGTAGAAACTTTATTACACGTGTATGCATGTAGAAATAATATATTTAAAACAAAAATTAAATAAAAAAATACAAGAGATTAAGAATATTAAATACATACAATTTTTTATTACTATTTTGTTATCAATCTTGAATTGATTTTAAGTTAATATATACAATTGATTGAGGTAATAAAGTTTGCATAATAAAATTAAAATGTATAAAAATATCAAAATAAAATTTTGGTTGAATGATAAATTTAGAGTTTTGCTAACCCAATTGACATGATTTCAAATCTCATAATATGTATATTATTATTTTTTTAAATTAAAAAGATTAAGATATCCTTAAATAATATAATTTATTTTAAACCCAAAAGGAAATTAAATTAATTGAATTGGAACCCGATTAATGGGTGATACCAACTCAAAAAAAAGCTTTATAAATAGTATACACTATGAAGAGAAAAAAAGAGAGCATGCAATATTGTAAAAGTTTGTGAAAAATGTGCAGGAAATTCTAATTGAACTTTTCTTTAATATTTAAACAAATTCTAATTGGCATTCGATTTGCATTGCAATATAATTCTATTCAATGGATATTACTTAGTAGTTAAGTTTACTTAATAAATTAGTATTTACAACAAACGAGAAATATTAGGAAATAGGAGTTCTTTATGTTTATATATAGAGTAGGTTTTGCCCTTTAGACTTAAGAAGAAGAAAGAAACCTATATATTCCGAAAAAAAAAGTTACATAGAGGCCTTTTTGTGTGGGGTGAGTAATGAAGGAGGCTTTATAGTTTTGTCCATGCAAAAGTTACAAATTGTAACTTGTTTTTTAATTGAGTGATTTTTTTTAATCATTGGATGTAGGCTAGAGGGGTTGATCTACATCAAATTTGCATTGTTTGTTATTTTTTATTTATTTTTCTTCTTAGATGCTTATTATAGGGTTACGACATTATCCTAATGACTGGTATTAGAACTTTAAATTCAAGGGAGATGGTATTGCCAAGAGGAAAAGAAGGGTGAAGCCATCAAGGTTGCCACATCGGCAACTATTAAGAATGGACAATGCAATGAAATCCAAATTATTGTCCTTTGATGGGAAAAGTAGTTTCAATTTGTTGCCGTGTATCATATAAGAGCTTTTGGTGAAACAAGATCTTGATATCAATTTAGATTAAACATAGTCTAATAGGGTTAAAAAAGAGAGTGACAGTCTATAAAGAAGAAAGCCGAAAAAACAATTAGGTTAGCTCTTATTATTGCAATTAAGTATAATTTATTAAATGAGAAAACACCTATTAAGATTCGAAAACTAATGACCAATTGATTGTGCTTAAAGATAGACTTATATACATTTAGCATGGAAAGAGAGGTAATTTACATGATTATTAATGAGTTTAAGCAGCTAGTTTGTCAATTGTTGAATATACTAAGTGATGAAGAGCAAGCAATTGATTTATTAGCTTTCTAGCCGTATTCTTACAAATCAATGGTGATACCACTGTTGAACGGGAAAAAAAATATCATTAAGCTAGATGATGTAATTATTGTTCTACGATAAGACCAAAGGATTCATGGAAGGGATCACACTAACAAGAATGGAAATGCAATAACTATGGAAAGTTATTGAAGATGAAGGAAACACTTCCCATAAAAGTGGACAACGAGAGATGTCTAGAGGGAGAGACTATGGTAATGTGAAGTGCTACTACTATGAACAATATGGCACATTCAAATGTCCATGGATGCAAGACCGATGGTGATGTTCATATGCTTTAAATAAAAGGTAATGATTTGGTTAAGATTCATCTAAAGGGGTGTTAAATTCAGCCACTGATGTACATGTATGTTAGGATCAAGCCATGTTTACTATTTTGCAAAAGGATAGCGATTGTGGTTGCATCAATGTAGGGGGTAAAACAGGAGTTCAAAGTTGAAGGCATGAAAAGAGTTCGTCTAAAACTCCATAATGGTAAAATCTATAATGTTTCAAATGTAAAGTATGTCCTTGTTGCCAACCTCAACATTATTTATTTGGAAGAGATGATATCGCATGAGTATGAATATGTGCGAATTGGGAAGACATGCAAAGCGTACAAGGGAAATCGCTTTATTCTACAAGGTAGAAAAGTCAAGAAGAATATTTGTTATTTGCAAGGCCACTCTACGGGGGAATGTTTCAATATAACAAAGTAGATAGAACGAAGAGACGAAGGCCAGTGTTTTAGCAGAATTTGTGCCAATGGGATTAGATGTTGACCAAAATTTTTATTAGCATTCAATTTGGATTACTACATTAGTCCTATCACCTTTTAATCTACTGAATCTAAATTTAATATTTCAATATTAGAAAATTATTAAACTTGTCGATTTAGTCTTAACTCAATTAGTATGAACATTATTGTCAATGTAATTCTAACAGTCTGAAGTGCATTGTCCTCCTGTTTATGGGTTGAAAAAGGACTATGAGTGATTCTAAAACTTGTGTCAAAAAAAAAAGATATAATCATAACCTATAATAAAATTATTAATTTTTTTTTAAATTTGAATCTTTCCAAGATTTTAACTTTTTATATAAAGAAAAGTAAGAAAAATAGATGTGTTAATGAATAAAATTATTCCGTATATATATGAAGAAAAATTCTTTAAATTCTAAGATTAAGACCAACGGTAAAAGTTTATTAAAAAAACGAATGATAAAAGCATATTACAAGAATCATGCTATACACATTTATATATATTTATATATATATATATATATATATTTAAGTGTGTGATTGAACTGATGTTACGAATTAATCGAATATCAATTCAATTGAAAAATAATTAAAAGTTAATTTTTTTTATAAAGTAACAAATATTATTACGTGAAAAAATTAATTTAAACCCAGAAAAACTTTAGAAAATAGTCAGCCTTATCCTTTCAACTAAAATTTCATAGTAAAAATATATGGAGGCTTCTGTACTAAGTGTTAGATTTCATTTTGCTCTTTCTACTAAAAAAATAGGTAAAATAATCTTTGTGCTTTTGATAAAAAAGGAAACTGATCTTTTCTATTAAAAATTTCATTTATTCTACTGTTAAAAACTAGAATGACTAACAAAATAACCAAAAAGTGACATGTGGCGTGGCTTGTGTACTAGACGTGTGCATGGGCCGGGCTGGGCCAGGTTCGGGCTGAGCCTAGACAAAATTTTAGGCCTATTTTTTGGGCCCGGGCTTGGCCCGGCCCCCAATATGGGCCTAAAAATTTGTCCAAGCCCAGCCCAAAATAAAATTGTTAAGCCCTAGTCCGGCCCGGCCCATATTAATTTTTTTTAGCTTATTTCATTAAATAAAAAATTTTAAAATATAATAAATCAAATACATTTAAAACAAATATTAAGAAACAAATAAAAAATGATACTAAAACAATTCTTAAAACAATACACAAATTGAAAATATAATAAAAAGTGATTATATTAAAATTGAAAATAAAATGTAAGTATGATTAAAAATAAAAATATATATATTTAGTATATAATTCGGGCCGGGCTCGGGCTAAAAAAGTTTTACTTGAGCCCAGCCCGTTTTCTAAACGGGTCTCATTTTTTTGACCAAACCCATATTTCGAGCTTATATTTTTACTCAAACCCTCCCATTTTTAGGGCCGGGTTGAACATGCACACCTCTATTGTGTACCTCATCAGGAACCAATTTTAATAGAAGAAATGGATAAATTTTTTTAACAAAATAATCAATTTACTATTTGATTTAATGTATAGGGACTAATTTTCCTATTTCTTGAATAGGGGGTAAAATACAATCCAATTTCTTATTCTTGAATAGGGGGTAAAATGCAATCCAATTCCTTATTTAAATACCTCCATAGTACTTTTACCAAATTTTATTTACATTTTGCATAATTTTTAATAAATATAATTTTCACATAATTTTTTAACCCTACATATAAAGATATAACCAAATATATTCTTATTCATGAGGTGTACGCCATGGTTATCACCTAAAGAATCATACCTGAACTTTCCCAGCTATTTTAAAGTTAATATCTTAGGCATTTAACTAAAATAGCAAATTCCCCATTGGATGTCGCCTTCATGGTGGTTGTTAATACAGTCATAAAATATATAATCAGAGAAGATAATATCATTAAACCAAATGTGTATTTTTTGTTATTTACTAATTATATTTAATATTTATTTTATATTAACATGACCAATAGATTTTCTTATTAAAAATTTAAAATATTAACCTTAAACAATTATATATATTATTATACCTTAACATAATTAAATCCGACTTCGACCCGACCCCACCCATCAACTCCTTGTCATTATAATTGTGATGAATAGTGTATATATATAACTAAAAAAACGTAAGGAGGAATGTAATATAAACGAGGAAGCCGCCGTGAGTGGGATGAGGAGATTGGTCTTCATCAGATGCTCGCTGTCGGGTTGATTTTCAATTTGTTTTTGTTTTGTTTTGCCACGTCAGATTTTTTGTGGGTCCCACAACACCTTCTTGTAAGGTTCTTGTCTTTGGGTCCTACAACCTTACCTTAGAATAACATATAGTAGCTTTTTAATAATATTATTATTATTTAAAAAATAAAAATAAAGCTGGTCTCACAACCCCCACAGGTCTCTAAGGGGTCCCCCACATATGAAACATGAGGCCGAAATTTTCGTTCAAACTTTCATGGAGTACACATAACATGTATATTCATCACCCCTTTTATTGTCTTTGATGATAATCTCAACATTTACGACAGGGGACGAAATTAGAAAATTATCTTTGAAGGATTAGAGATAAATTATAGATTTTTGTAAAAATTAAATATTATGTTAATTTGTAATTTTATAAATTTTAAAAGAATTAAAAATTATATTTTTCATTTTTAAAGATTAAAGTTATTGCTTACCCCTCTTATCTACACTCCTCTTTACAGTCTCTTTTCTTAGTCTTGAACTACTTTTGTATTAAAAATAATATATTGTAAAATTTTATAATATATTTTGTATATATATTAAGTATTTGAAATATACGAAATTTAAAATTTTAATAAAGGAAAAACTATATAGTAGTGGTAAATATTAAATAAAAATAACATATTTAAAAAAATAAAAAAATGGATAGGTCTAAAAGGATTTAGGTTTAGTTGTTTATAAATATGAACGTGTATAAGTAAATTTTGGGTCAAGTAAAGCTTAAGTAATTATATATGGTGTTGATGTCATAATATAAATTGGACATAAACTAAATCTGAATCATGATCATCTCTAATCGATAATAAAATTAATTAGAACCATTCATCAACTAGTTCCAATCAAGTCAAACTTGAAGTATGGATTAAGTTCATCTAGATTTCAATTAGTCATAATTCCAGTTTGAATTTATTAGATGGAATAAATATGGTAAAAAAATAAAAATAATATTTGAAAACTAAAATATCCCAATGTGATATTCATGCTTATGTATATAGAACAACAACCAGATATTAATTAATAATGAATATAAACATTGTTTTACAACTAAATTTTTTTAAAAAAAAAGTTTAAAGTTAAATCTCAAGCTTGATGATTAGGGTGTTCATCGTTTCAGATGTGGCCTGAGTTTGAGTCATACTAGTTGCATTGTTGTTAGAGTTATATCCTCCCTTTATAGTTCACTAGAAATAATTTAAAGCTTAATTACTTGTATTTATGTGATAATTATATGGGTTTCATAATTAATTAATCAATAAATTTTTTTATCGAATATACACTTTTTATTCTTTAATAAAATTTTATTGCTGAGAAAAAAATATAGTAATTCTATATGATTATACATTCCATTTCACAATAGAAATAGCTTGGAATTTCTTTTTATTTTTAATTTTTCGGTGAAAAAGGAAAAAAAAAAAGCTTGGTTGGTTGCATGGGATGGGGTCCCTACAAAAGCTTTTTCTACTTGAAATTATGAACAGTTTCCTGCAATAACCAATCATGCATATTTATGGCCCCTCAAGTGGGTGGCACAAAATTAAGGACCCTTTTCATCAATGCATTCAAGACTTTTTTTTTATGAATATTTATTTTGGGTAAAAAATTTACTTTCGTAAATTTTAATTCTTAAATTATATTTAAATAAAATATTAATATTTAATATCAATAAGTGTTTAGTGTGGTGGTAAAATACATTACATTGTCAATTGTAAATGTTAATTCGAACCTTAGAGATAATATTATTAAAAAAGAAAACTACAAACATAGGCGAAGGGAAGTGTGCAAGTAGGGGCTTGGGCTACACACTAAAATTGAAAATTGATGCTTTAATTTCAAAATTTAAAGTTAATATATGATAAAATTATAATTTGATCCTAAAATATTAGAATTTTGATTTAATCTTTTTGAAAACTATTAAGATATAAGTTAATCTCGCCCCAAAAGAAAAAAATTCTAACTTCGGTCTTAGCTACGAAACCCCAAACATCAATAATAAAACCTACATGAAAATAACAAAAAAAATTAACAATTAATTTGTACTTAGAGTAATTTTTTAGAGTACTATTTAGATACAATAAAAATATAAAAGAGATTACTTAAAAAATGAAAAAAAAAAAGAAGAGAGAGGATGAAATCAAGAAATTGAAAACTCATATATATAGTCATTTTCGATATATATATATAATTCGAGGGCATTAAATATACAAACCTGTTGTCTATATAGGTAGATCCAAAAATGTTCTTTTTGTTATAATTTTCTATATTATTTTGTCTACATTTTACCCTGTATCGAAAAATCATGGTACGTGAATACATAGAAGGATATGTAGATAATGAAATTTCAACCTCATATCCAATTAGTATTAAGTTTTAAAAGTTTAGTCAAAATTTAAAAAAAAAATTAAAAATTAATGATAGTTTTTGAAATTTTTTACAAGGTTTAATTAAAATTTTAAAATTTTTTAGGGTTTAAAAATTGAAAAAATAAAATAAAATAGAAGAGTTTGTAGTACGAATGCGCGTATGTTATTTGCATGCAAAATTGAAAGGACTGAAAATGAAAACTGAGCACGTTTAATTTGACATATATATTTATGAATATAAATATTTATATATGTAAGAAGTGACCTTTGCAAATTAATGGAGGTTGACGATAAGATATGATTATCCCTTTCAACCGACTATATATATTATGTAAGAAGCTATATATATATATATTCAATTCAACCATCCACTCTTTTTTTATTTCCTTTAATTCCATGTTATGTATCCCAAAATTAGCTGGACTGATTCAACTTCAATTTTGCCTTGCAACAATTTGCTAGGTCGTTCTTTTTATTGAATGACAATGACCTCTCTTCTTTATTTTGTGCAATTATAAGAGTTGGGTTCATTATTTAATCCACATTCAATTTGAATATAAAATTATTAGTAATTTTGGATTTAATCAAATATGGGTTAATTGTATTTTAATTGATCTCGTTATAGGTAGAAAAAATAAGATAAATAGAAAACTTATTATATACAAAACTTGAAGAGGGTAACAATCGTAGTAGTAAAAGTATTATAGAGGTTTTTTATTAAGAGTTAAATTATATTCTATTTTTTATTTTAAAAATGGGTAAATTAATCATTTCTATTAAAAATTCATCCATTTTTATCGTTAAAAACTGGCGTTGCTATCAGAATAACCAAATAGTTACATGTGACATGACATATTTGCCTCATTCTGGCATACAAGGACTAATTTTAACAATAGAAATGGATGAAAATTTTAAGAGAATAACCAATTTACCCATTTTTTAGTAGAGGGGCAAAGTGAAATCGAACCTTAGTACAAAGACCTCTATGGTACTTTTACATAATAATAGTAAATAAAATCTGGACTTTGATATCACGATAAACATCCAACTTAAAATCAATCCTTAAAAAGGACCCAATTTTCATAATAGATAATCCAAATGATACCACTTTAATAGGCCATAAAAAAAAGAAGAAGAGTCTATCATACAAAAAAACTCAAAGAGGGTAACAATAATAGTGGTAAAAGTATTAGGGAGGTTTTTGTACTAAGAGTCAGATTGCATTTTGCCTTTTTTACTCAAAAAATGAGTAAATTAGTCGATGTATGTTAGATTAAAGAGTAAGCTAGTCTTTTCTATTAAAAATCTCATCAATTTCTATCGTTAAAAATTGGCATTGCTAACAGAATAACCAAATAGTTATACGTGACATGAAACATGTGCCTCATTTTGGCATACAAGGATCAATTTTTAACAATGAAAATGGATGAAATTTTTAAAAAAAAAGCCAATTTGCTCTTTAATCTAATGTATAGAGACTAATTTATCTATTTTTTAATAGAGGGAGTAAAGCGAAATTGAACATTAGTACAAAAGACCTCTATGATACTTTTACCCAATAATAGTAAATAAAATTTGGACTTTCATATCATAATAAACATCCAACTTAAAATCAATCGTTAAAAAAGACCCATAATCCAAATGATACTACTTTAATAGGCCATATCACAAGTAGGTAGAAAAATAAGCCTATTATATGTGACAAGCTCGAGAGGGATAACAAGCAATAACAATAATTAAAAGAGAACTTGAGCTTTAAAAATACGTAAATAAAAATAAAAATATTAATTTAATTAAGATTTAATTGACATACCATATCACATATAAAAAGAGACAAATAAAGAATCTTCGCATATAAAATATTAGGAAGAGAACAAATAATGTTAACATACAATAACAATAAAAGTAAAATTTGAACTTCCATATTTACATTAAGCATTCAATGTCAAATCAATTAATTATATATAAAATTCAAAAATAAGTCAGAATTTATATAAAATTTGATTTTCAAGAAATTCTTTCTTAATTTTCATTCTCATTCATATTTAAAAAAACGGAATTTGTACAATAAGGACATAAATTATTCCCAAGAGCATGAGATTGTGAAGGGGTGTCAAATCAAGCTGTATGATCCACTGGATCTAAGAATATCAAGCTGTGTCCACTGCCCATGTATTAGTTTGTTGCGAAATTGACCCTTAGAGTTTGACAATTACAA
The DNA here is from genome assembly GCF_007990345.1 of Gossypium hirsutum. Classification (NCBI taxonomy): domain Eukaryota; kingdom Viridiplantae; phylum Streptophyta; class Magnoliopsida; order Malvales; family Malvaceae; genus Gossypium; species Gossypium hirsutum. The sequence continues at coordinate 114,057,213 of NC_053433.1, read as the reverse complement.
TTCAGGCATTTCAAACTTCAACCAATTTGTTTTAGATTTTTTTTCTCTTTATAATTATTAGAAATCAAATTGTGACATCCTCTTATATCATCATGCAATCTATAATTTCATAATCATGTTATATTATATAAATAATAATATATATATTTTTTAATAATTTATATTATTGATAAATAAATTAAGCTCATGAATCATAAATAAACTTATTCATATTTTGGGGTGACCAAAATACTAAATCGATTAAACTATTATCATTTTGTAAGTTTAATTATGATGATTAATTCAATTTTGTAGGCTGTTAAAATAAATTAAGTCAATTTGTTATCGGTTATGAATTTTACATATGGATTGACCAGTTTTTGAAATATATTTTAATATATAATATAATTTTTTTTAGAGAGAACCTAAATCTAACTTCTACAAAGAAAACGATAGAATAATTCAATCTAACCAACTTAGTTGGCCGAACCAATCAATGTTAAGTTGGTTTGACTAGGTCGATTAAAACCTAAATCAATCAATTATTCTATTAAAGTACGAAATCAATCGTTTAAATTGATTTTTTTTTTCAATTTTTAACTAAACTGACCAAACCAATGAACTGGTATACAAGAGAGAGAAGAGAGTTGAAGAAGTGGGAACAACATGGTATGGGAAAGGGTGGAATTCACCTTTATAAAGTCATGGTAATGTAAATGTACTGTGTACCCCTAAAATTAGAGGAAAAAGATAAAAAAAGAATCTGATAATGTTTTATGGATAAAATTGTTAAGAGACATTGTCATTCATAAAAGCTGAAAAGCAAAATAAAAAAAGAAAAGAAAGCATATCTCTGGCTCAAAATTTGTGGTCCTAAACCTCCAACTCATTCACACAATATGCTTTTTTTATTTCAATTGCAATGGCTATATGGACCAGGTACGAATATACGGATACGAGGCATGATTCTTTTAAAAACCCTCCAAATACACCAAAAATTTAACGTATTCGAGTGTTAGTGTTGTTCATTTTAGTGTTTATGCATACAAAATGAACTAAAACTGACTTGATTACTTTTATCCCAGACCACTGTAGCTAGAAACCTTTTTGATGGCATCTTCTTCCATTTCCACAAGTTGCTGACAAAAGGATTCGATGTCCCAAGCCTCTTCTTTGAATGTGATCCTGAATTGCTTCCATTGGTATTCGTCAATTTCATCCCCGGTAACTTTATTACGAACCTTTCCTAGGACGTCGAACCCCTTACGATCAAGAGACAGCATGTACGCATCCTAGAAAGAAAGATTAGTTAGTTATCAAAGGACATGAACAATTAGTCCGAGACTATAGGCAAGGATATGCGACTTTTCATGGTGGAATTCATAGACTTAACTCTATGTAACACACAGAAAGCACTTGACATTGAAAAAGGATAGGAAACCTTACTCTTGCATTTACGTTCAAGTATATGAAACAGAAAAGGATCAGTCCTCTGCGCCGTGCTTCACTTTGATTAATACCATCGATTAGCTTAGCTGAATAAGGAGCTATAAAGAGAGAAAATGAAGATATTATTTAATTGGTAATGTCAAGATCGTAATTCATTCCACTACTATCTGTAAAATAGAGCAGTTGGTTTTATTTTTTTCTCGACAATGATGTCTTACCTAGCAAACCTGCTTTACATTTTTCCATATCTTCAAAGTCTACTTCATGAGTTCCTCCATTACCATCAACAAACATGCAAGAGCTGTATAGAAGATATTTCATGTCAAATGAAGTTTGCATATTAGATCAATTTTGTTTTCCCTCTCTCTCGAAGTAAACCTCTTTCTTATCATATTTTCTGAATCTATAGGCGAAAAGACTATAGTATTATATCATATTGAAGTTACCATAATATTAAGGTTACATTAAATGATAGGGGATCCCTATTGGATCCTTTTTCATAGAGCACTTAAACTAACCACTATTATGTAAAAGTACCATGAAGGCTTTTGTACAATGAGTCAGATTGCATTTTGCCTCTTTAGTAAAAAAAGGGCAAAATAATCCCTATATAATAGATTAAAGAGCAAATTGGTCATTTCTGTCAAAATTTTCATCAATTTATACTGTTAAAAACCGGCGTGACAGATGAAACAATGGATAAAATTTTTAGCAAAAAAACCAGTTTGCCTTTTGATCTATCAAACAAGAACTAATTTGCACATTTTATGAATAGAGGGGGCAAAATGCAATCTGACTCATAGTACAAGGTTTCTATGGTACTTTTACCACTACTATTATTAAGCAAAAGACATGCTATGGACAATTTAATTTAAGAACTTTATTTCGGGATATGGTATAACATCAATCTTTCAACATTCAGTGGAGACAAAATCAAGCATCACTGCCACCGGGGTTCACGTGATGGTAATTATCTACAATTACACTGATAAATTTAACAATCTGAGTGGAAGTTCATACCTTAGATTGAACTTATAAATCACATAATTTTCACCCCCATCGATCAGCTCCTTGAGGTTTTCGCTTCGAGTTGTCGAAAAGTGATTAGAAGAACTTAATACACCCGAAACCGTATAATTAAATTCTTTTAATGCTTTCTCCTCGGAGAGCATCATTTCTTTAAGGTAGTTTGCGGCTGATTCAGCCTATAAAATGAAAAAGAGAAATAAAGTTGACAATGATTGTAAGATTCTTAAAAATTGACATTTAATCTAGATTTACCAAGATTATTACTTCCAAATAAACATTTTATTTTTCCAGAAAGAGTATCAAATATGACAGTGTTAAAATATCAAGGAACCAGTGCTATACTAATCATTTAATCAATTAGAATCCGTGAAAATATTTAGACAAAATGATTAATAATCTCCATTTTTTTGCAAATATTCGGTTTTAAGCTAATTTATCAACATAAAATCTTATCTTGGTTGCTTTTCATATTATATGCCAAGGAACATCATGTACTTAGTTACTTGAACCGGGAGAAGTATAGTTGATTTGACCAGCATACCCTGTTTCTCTTGACATAAATTAAAAACATGAAGATTTCCACAAACGACAGTTAATCTTATTTAAGTATATACATGCAGACATAGTTGCATTCTTGTAGTGTGGTGATTTGCGGCAGCCTAATCATGAGCATATTACTCATAGTGGTACAAAATTCTTATGACCAAGATGGTTTTCAAAATATAGTTACCTTTTTATCTTTGACAGGCACAACATCCCCGGTTAGAGCGACCCGAACTGGAAACTGCAACATAGGAATATAGCAAATTAAACCATTGCGTCACATTCAAAATACTTGCTCAACACAAATGTCAAGGTATACACTACCAAAAGACAAATTGTGCAGTTCAATTAGATACCAACCTTGTTCATTGATTTGAGCAATTTTCCAAGAGGCCCCGGGTAGGGGCTGGCTACAGAAAATGAACCACGTTCATCAATTATAGTGTTCTGTGTACAAAATGGAAAAAAAATGAAATAATTAAGAATTCAATTGACATGGTGAACATCCATTTTCTCAAAATTCTAGTAACGAATGTAAACTAAAAGAAAAGGTTTTACATTTGCAAGTGTTTTCAGAAAGGAATTTAAACTTTATACAAATAGGTAAACAAGGCTAACATTTAACGAAAAAGACATGTATGCTTAAACTGTTCAACATTTGACACGAATAGGTACAATAGTTATTCCAAATAGTTCACCAACCAAAGGAAGAATACAAGATTATGAGCTAATCGATTTGTATCCTGCCTAAACGGTGTCCAATGTTGCTTCAACTCTTCGTTCTCCTAAAGTATTCATGTCTGACATCCATGTCCCACACATTTTCATATATGGGTATGAGAATACGGCTTTCCAAATACATGGAAAAAATTGAAGATACTCATGTTGGACACATACCCTTATCTCACATTCACGTCGAAACAAAGAGACCACAAGATACTTGAATATTAAGAGAAAACTACGAAACAAACAAAGTAGAGCCGTAGCTACAAAAGAAACATACCACATTGTGTAATTCATGTTCTGGTACCCAGATAAGAGGATTCCCCTTCCTTATAATGTACTTAACCTTCGACGTGTATATATTCTCTTTGCTGTAAAACAACCATTAAAAGCAATCAAACATTATAACAAATTTGATTCCCAGCTCTTCTTTTCCATTTTCCAACAAATTCATGCCATAAAAACAAATACTATATTACTTAAACTAAATATCATTGTGCTAGAAATCATATATCGAGTCCATGTTACATAAATAATAGGATTCAGCTAACATAAACTATTTCCACTAAAACTCCTCTCTTTTTCTTCTAACATTTTGGGATTTTCAACGATTTCATAAAGCTAAAGGCTTTGATAGATAAAACCCGAAAAGCAAAACAAAATCCAAAACATACCCAATTGAATTAAATGAAAGAGAAAGCAAAAAAGCAATATTTGTAAAGAGATATGAAAAGGGTACCTTCCTTGGGCATCAGTTTTGATGGTATTAAGATAACCTTGCCAATTTGAAACCAATATATTCTGCAACATTAGAAAATAAAAGGTAAAAATGTGTAATTGCAAAGTTAAGAGTAAAGCAATAAACTTGAAGCTTGAAAAAAATGGTGGAAAATATCAAACCTTGCATTTCTCAGCAAGAGTTAAAACAGTAGCTTTGTTGCTGCCTTTCATTGAACACCAGGTGCTCGACCAAATTACTCTTTCAAAACTGGGCTTTTCTGCATGCGAAGGGGAAAAAATAAACTAAAATCTTTTAGTGGGTTTTTAGGAGGAGCGAGCCCTTTTGTAGAAAAGGGGTTTATGGAGTTCTTATTAATTTTGGCTAAATTACAAAGTTAGCCAACCAATTTCAGTAAATTTTCATTTTGGTCACTAAAAAAATTTGTAAATATTTAAGTTTCTTGCTAATTTACTATAAGTGAAAGAACTCACCAAATGTCCCATATTTTTAAAAGCAATAGATATTATTTTTAGGTCAAAATTATCTTTTCATATAAAATATAAGAAGAAGAAAACTAAGAAGACTGGTTAACAAACCAGTAGTGGCGGCACAACTACATGACATTCATCATCGTGGAGCATTAGGCGGCACATCCAACCTCTAGGATTCATTTGTAAGCTGTTAAATTTTACAACTTACAACTTTTGATCAATTATACATCTTTGAGAGTTTATTTTTTTTCATTTTTTTACAACACCTGTCGAACTTATCAAGATTTATGTCAACGCAATGTGCATCATCTTCATTCACGACTTTAATTCAATGCCAATAAATACTAAATAATGTATTTATTTTTTAGTTAAATTATTGTTTTGGTCCTTAAACTATACTCAAATTTAAGATTTAACCTTTCGTTTATCTTGATGTTATTTGATTTTAGCTATTCCAGGTAAATTGTTGATATAATTGTTTTTCTTAATAACATCTTTTCCAACGCAAAAGAATCTATATCAACATGAGTCAAAGAAAGAAAAATTAAATCAGTATTTTAATCGAAATAATTAACATTGTTAGATATTTAAATTAATTAATGACATTATTAAAAATACATGATTAAATTTTATCAACTTTAAGGATAAAACTAAATCGAGGGATTAAAACCAGAATTTGACCATATTTCTTTAAAAGTCATTAATATTTAATTATACTAAATTCCATCATTGCGCCATTGATGGATTTAAGTAGCAAACAAGATGAGATTGCTCGAGATAAGAGAAATGGCTACCATGCTTGTATCCTAAATCTACCATTAATTGTTAATTTCCAGCCATACAACATAGCTTGAGATCATCAGCCTTAGCTGAGGTTTTATGGTTTTCTTGAGATTTATTTTAATTATAGTTAATTAATTTAAATTTAATTAATTATTAATTATTTAATTCAATGCTTGTAAAGATTTATTTTATTGCTTTAATTCTCCTACATTATGCATAATAGATAACATAATATCTCCAATAACAAACATATATCCCCAAGTCATTTAAAACATATAAACAAGAGATAATGTAAGACCCAATGCTCGACCCTAACGTCCGGTCTGAGCTATAGAATGCTATACTAGTTACCAAAGCCACAACGATTATATAAATATATGATTTATGTTGATATTCATTAAAATACAATCAAAACAAGAGTTTTTCATAATATACAATCAATTTCGAGGTTTGTACAAGCTTAATAATTCTTATATACTAGTCCGCACTTGAATTATGACCAAATTGTAAGGTTTTAAAATTTTTTGGGCCAATATTGCAACTTCATCATCTTCTCGTCACAACGTGGTCATCTCAATATGTCACGCCACAACGGCACAACGGCATGCATAAGCTCGTTGCGACGTCACTCTCTAAGGTAGCGACGTTGCGATATCGAGAACCCATGATCGTGGCATTGACCCTTTTTTTTGGTAAAATACACATCCGGTACCCAATTCAAGTGATTTTAAACCATTATATAAGTGGCTTCATTCAGTCCTACGCAAAGACAAAGTCCTTAAACCAAGTAATGACAACCAAGTATATACCAATTAACCATCCATGCTATACCTTACAAACTAATCATTTCATTTTTAAGCACATTAGTATCCATTTCATTCATTTACATCAAAATGCTTTCAATTTCAATTCAAGCGTAACATCCCAAAAACCGAGCTAGAAGAAATTAAGTTGTAAAATCAAGAGTAGTTATCTCTCGATTTGTGAATTAAGATTTAGAAAATTTTAACAGTAAGTTAATCTTATTCAGTGGTTTAGTGTTGTGTTTGTGTGTGAGAGATTCTGGGTTTGAATCCTTTATTTGAAATTTTTTGCTACTTTTGTCTAAACTCCTATTCTTGAGCATATGACATAATTATTATTTTCGCTCAGTTGATGGCAAGAATGAGCCTACTGATTCAATGGTTAAGCTTGTGGTCTTGTGTTTAAGTCTATGCGAAAGTAATGTGAAGTTGTTTTTGTTATGCTGCCTTGCGAGTTAGTTTCTATTTGTTGAAATTAATTAAGTTTCTTTCAAAGAAAAAACTCTCTTTTTTTTTTACTTTTTTTTGTTTTCCTTTTATTTTTCTCTCTACCATTTCCTTTTCTTTTCTTATTGGTTAGGATATTCTCCCACATTTAGTTTACTGTTTGAATCCTTTCATATTTGATATTTGAATTTATGTTTTGCTGTAATTCTTCAATCGGATGGCGTAAGTGTTCTTTGTCAAGTTTTTCTACGTATGAGTTTTGATGAACGAAGTTATATTTTCTGTATGAAGTATATTTTTAATTTGCACAAGTTTGTTAAGCGGAGATCGTAAAAGTAACACTTTTCCTCAATGATTTGAGTTGCGTGTTTCAGTTTACGAGCAAGGGTAAGTGTTTAACTCCGTTTAAGATTGATGTTGAAGTATTTCGATGTACTTTGGTTTGGATGTTAATTCAAGCATTTTGTTTCAGTTTATTCATCTGATTTAGTCATTGTAATGTCATTTTTTTGGTTCCAGGATCGTCTCTGTTGCTTTTACGTCAAAACCGTATCAGGTGGGTACCAAAAACCCGAATTTCTGTGATTTGTGAACGTCAAAAAACATGGCCTTCGACGCCACACGGTCGTGTACCAGGTCATATGGTAGGCTGTGTGTGCCACATGGCCGTGTGTTAGGCCGTGTGAGGCACTGTTTAGGGTCACACGGGCTAGTGACATGGGCATGTGTCCAGGGTATGTAACTCACTATTTGGGACCACACGGTCGTGTGCTGTGGCGTAACAGGCCGTGTGAGTCACCAAGAGGGCCACATAGGCGTGTGCTTGGTCATGTGGGTCACACAGGCCAAACACTCAGGCCGTGTGTATCCACTCGGGTGTGTGGGTCAAAATTCTAAAATTTTCCCTAGGACCGTGAACGTCGTTTAGACCGAGTGTAGGCCTTTCGTAAGGTCTGTATGATCTGTATTAAGCTATAAAACTCAGAAAGCATTGATCTATTAGTGTATAATCTACTATCTATACGTACATTAGTGTATAATCTACTATCTATACAATTATCCAGGTACGATTCATATTTTGTTAAGTCTGATGGTACACCTTGTGTTACTCTGTTGATTAAGAATATATGATATCCGAATGTGTGGAAATGATTGGTATTAATTCTAATTTATAACCATGCATATGACTTCATGTCAATCTGATATGATCTATTGAGGTTTAATACATCTGTTTTACAAAGCATGGACCCACATGCTTATTAATTCTGTTATTGTATGATAGCATGATCTACATGCTTATCACTTTAACTCTGTATATGCATGCCATGACATATTGCATGGGCTTTGGGATAATGTGAAAGGAGGAAGTTTCTGGTAGTTTAATGATCTACATTATCTGGTGGTTTATCCACAATTTTGTTCTAGCATATTGACTGCAATTTAGTGGCTTGACCATATATATCTAATCTGACAGTTTTAACTGCAAATTTAGGTGGCACTGTCCACAGTTATTTGCAAATTCAGGATGTTTTCTATAAATCTGCACTCTGATTGGTTTTGAAAAATACTGCATCGACATAGACATACATTTGATGTTCTGTTTTGTTTTGTTTTATTTCAAGTTAAAAAATGCACGTTGGGTTGGAGTCATCTTTGCTGATAGTTGGGGAAATAAGTCGGCCATGCTGTATTCAAATCTTCGAGAACAAATCAAGGGAGAAGTGATCGGGTTTAAACGACCCACACGGTTGAGGCCGTTAATCCAAGTTGGGTTCTTCAGAGCACAAGGCTACCGGAATCTTGAATCAGGAACACGTGTATCTTGGTTAGATAATCGGTAGGGGTTGGTTTGCAGGTCGTATCGGGACCAGCTACGAGAGAAAGAATTGGCGGTTAGGACGTTCTTAAATGCTACAACCATTTATTGTTTGGAGGGGAAAATTTATTTTCAAGGATCAATTCAAAATCTAGAATCCACCGAGTCTAGGGCTAAAGCTTATTATCTTTGATTACAAAATCTGAATTTAATTTCCAATTTATTTAATTATTTATTTATGCTGTTTCAATTATTTAGTTTCTAAACATTTCAAAACTCCCCTGATTTATTTGTTTATTTTCTTTACAGGTCCGTTTGGAGTTGAGGGCATGACTTTTGCCACGACTTTTGACACGACAAAAATTCTGATCACAAGTTAAACGTAAAAGTTAATTATAATATCCGATCCTTGTGGACTCGACCCTACTACCACTCTTTACTACTATTTAGAGTTATTTTTGTAGGAATTATTTTTTTGTGGTTTTAATGCCCATTAAGATGCTAGAAATCATAAAGCAGTAATTGAATATTCTAATTGAAATTGCATAAATGTACATATGCTTTTCTCATAATAAAATCAATTATTAGAGAAAAGAAATATTACAGTCTAGCTTTAGAAAGTTCAAAGCAGATAACCCAAACAAACTTCGAATAATAAAAAAGCATGAAAATTGATACATACAAATGTAAACCATCAAAGCACAAGGCTACTTGCTTCTTTTTAAGATAGAAAATCGTCGAAGATTGTCCTCAATAAAATATTGGCAAGTCTTGATACAGTGTTCAACGAAATAAAACCAAGCTAGTTGCCAATATGGATTTATATACAGGATGACAGCAGTAACCAATAATACAATTACATAAGAAACAAAAAAGGTTACCTGAAAAACATACATGTCCATCAAACCACTTTCTTCTTCATCATTTGAGGCATTTGGTGTTGTTGTCGAGGGTGAATTAGGCTCACTGCAATCTTTAGGCAGGGGAGGTCCACAGAGAAAAGGATTTGCCATGTAACTGCTTTCATCAAAGGTCCCAAATTGAGCTTTCTGAGATGGATTACTCCTTGACAAGTTGTTGTATGACACATTGAAAACTTCCAAGGTATACAACTCCGTCAATTCAATAGGGATTATTTCACTTAGGTTTGTGAGAAAGGTCCAAACTCTCAAGTTTATTAAGCATTGAGAACTTTGATGGTATATTTCCAACCAAATTGTTGTGTGACATGTTTAATGAACGGATTTCACTCAAATTTCCAATCTCAATGGGGATTTCACCTGTTAACCTATTACATGATAAATCAATTCCAGACATATATTTAAGAATGTTTCCTTTGTATATGTAAGAAGCTCTCTTTTTCATATAATCCACATGTTCATCAATTGGATTCTCAATAAACAAAGGTACATAAACTTCATTAAGTCCTCCAAAAGTGCTCCTTTCAAATTTGGTCTGTTCACTATAATCAGCTATCAAGGATTCAGAAGTAATTTCCAAATACGCTCTTGTTGAAGATTTTTCATCATTTGGCTCAGGAGTTAAATTACTCAAACAAAAAGATATTGGGCCCGAAAGGTTGTTTTGAGAAAGAACAATGATGCTTAATGAATGCAATTTGCATAACTCAATAGGAATTTCTCCGTTAAAAAAATTGGCCTTCAGAATGAGGACACGCAAAGCCAAAAGAGTACCAACCCAATTTGGATTGTCACCGTTCAATTAGTTTTCACTAATGTCTAAATTCACCAAAGAGGAGTAGTTAAAGAATGCATTTCCCAAGGTACCATTTAATCTATTTCTATTCAAATAGAGATGTTTAATAGATTGTGCACCAGAGCAAGATAGCATTGGGCCAGAGAGATTATTTTAGGAAAGGTCTAAAATATTGAGGCCATCTATATGGCACAAATCCTTCGGAATGGAACCTTCAAGTTGATTGTTGGATAAAGTCAATATCGCCAATTTTGATAGATTCGGCATCCATCTTGGGAGCTCACCAGACAAGCTGTTATTACTTAAAGCCATAACCATAAGGGGAGATAAATGGGCAATTGTGATATTAATACTAGGAAATCTCCCATCAAAGTTGTTTCCATCTAAATATAAAAAAATAATCTATGTAAGCTAAACACTCAGACGATTATTCGATAGTCTAAGAAACACTAATGAGTCACTTTTAGCCAACTTTTCTAGTATTCCTCCAGATAACTGATTATGTGATAGATCTAAATAAAACCCAATGTCTAAACTACCCAAACAAGGAGGAATATTGCCTTCAAGGATATTGCTAGATAAGTTTAGCTTCGTTAGTTGTGGGAAAATTGAGCAAATGTTTGTCGAAATTTGACGCTGTGTTTTATTTTCAGATATATCAATAACGAGCATGTATGGATTTGGATGTGAAGGAATTTGAAGATCACGGTTGATAAAAGAATTGCCCTTCATTAAAAATGCTTCCATTCTCATATTGTTCTCTAACAACCATAAAGAACCCTTTCCTCCAAAATTATTATATGAAAGATCAATAACTCTCAGGTCATATTGGTAATAGAGGAATTTGGGAACTTCATTGTGGACTTCCTTTGTTGTACAATTTGACAAACAGAAAACTTGTATTTGGAACTTTGGGACCCAAGTTTGAATGGTAAACTTTTTGACTAACTTATTTTGATCATTGGAGAGGACTTTGAGATGTGAGTGGTTGGCAAATGACATGAAAAAAGATAGAACTTCAAAAAGGTTTCGTGAAAGAGAAACGAATCTAATCAATGTGAGATTGGCTAGAGCAATGGAGGCACCATTTCCAATGAATTGATTACCGGAAATATCCAAATGATAAAGAGATGATAAGTTAGCCAAACATGAAATAAGTTCTCCCTCAAGTGCATTTTCACTAAAAACCAACACCTCAAGTTTCCGTAAGTCACACCATCCTGTAAAACAAATTTGTGCTAGTTATTCCAATTTTTTAGCTCATTTTTTTGCAATATTCAAAAACAGTTACTTTGCGAAATTAGTTAAATAATAAGGACTTATCTCCAAAATCAATGATAAGAAATCATTTAGTCTCGCTTAAATATTTAAATCATGGTTAATTTACCTTGGGTAGGTATTGTTCCGGTCAGCCCACAGTCATTCAAAGACAAGGCTTTGAGAGAATCCAATACATGAATGTTTTGAAGAATGTTGTTGTTGAGATGTGAACCATCCAACATTAACTCCTCTAAATTGATCAAAACATCTGGTTCTATAAAGATTTGAAGAAAATAGTTAATTAATGCAGTAACTCAAGAAAGTAGTTTGATTTGTTTAAGAATCATTAAATACAAAGCATTTAGATAATTAAATTTGCTATTAAGGTATAGGTACAAAGTTTGATAGAGTAAAATATATCAACACATACCATGAGAATATTGAAGGCTCTCAATTTCATTATAACTCATATCCAACTTCTTCAAATTTGTTAGATTGTTCAACACTGTTCAAATCAATTCAATACTTGTTTTGTCAGTCCACTTAAATAATCATCACAAAAATATAGTTATTTAATTCCAAGTCGCGGCTTGTTAATTTGAAATTTATTTTCCTTTAAAAAAAATTTAGATTTGAATCATCATTGTAAAAAAAATTAACCAATTATCTTTATTTTTTTTTTAAAAATGTACAAGCCCAATATTGCCCGGGCCCATAAACAGATAAAATATAACAACCAAATAAAACAATTACAAAACCCAATTACAAGACTAAAACAACAGGCCCAACTTCCAAATACAAGTACCCAAACCCAATTTACAAACCCTAACAACCCAAGCCCACTATCTAAAAAAAAATTCAGCGGCAAACCCTAGCCACCAAAGTTTTCAGCTGCTCTCCCCTCTTCAGCCTCCTCCACTCCTCTGACACCAGCACCATCCTTGGTCACCCCCATACCTAGCCATTGCCCATGCTTCTGCCAACACCATCCCCGCATGCCTGGCACCTGCATACCCTGCAAGACCAGAAAAGAGACAAGACAACAAATATTAAACAAAATATTGTAAAGGCTATAAAAGCCGATTTGGATTTCTGTAAAAGGGGGTCGGCTTCCTTTTTTTTCTCGTTTTTGATATTCATTCGAATGTTCAAGAGAAGTCAATAACCAAGTTAGAGTAAAATACATATACAAGCAGTGACTCTGACACTGAAATCAGAGGATCAAAGTTGTCAAAAAAAATCAAAAACTATTAAACATAAGGTAAATTTTTTTATTTTTTAGTTTCGTTCTCTAAGCTTATTTTCCACACATAAATACTAAAATATATAAAAAGTATACAACAAATATTTAAAAAAAAAGCAAATTACCTTTTCCGGCCACCGTGTACGGTGGCCGGCGCCGACGCTGGCGAGGGTCCGGTGACGGACCGGTGACCGGCCCTCTAGCCGGAACTCCCTCTCCCTCTCCCCTTCTCTCTTCTTTCTCTCCCTTTTTTTTCCTTTTCTCTTCATCAAATGTTTTTTTTGTCAAATTAGGGCCTTATATAGCCCACCAAAACGACGTCGTTTTGGGGGCTGCTCATTAACCCCAAAACGACGTCGTTTTGAACATGACCCGAACCGTCCGACTAGACCCGCCTCAGGATTCGCGTGTTTTTGTTGGAATGGGCTATTTATGCGCAGTCCTTCCGCTTTTCTGGGGCTATACAATCAAGTTTTCTTATTTTCAATTTGGCCCCATAATTTTCAGTGTTATTCAATTCGGTCCCCTGTACTGCGCAGCGTTTTGACTAAGGAATTTATTGCGCTTTTGACCCTTCAAGTTACGCGCATGTTATAATTTCGTCATTTTCTTTAGTTTTTATTTCAAATTGGCCCCAAAATTTAGTTTTTAATTCAATTTCATCCTTTTTTTTACCTTTTTTCGTTACTCTACTTTAATTTATTATTATTATTATTATTATTATTACTTCTAATGTGCCCATATTATGTATTGTACCATGTGTATATATATATTTATATGTTACGTACTTTTAATATTATATTTATATATATTATTAGGTATATTATTAAAATATATGTATTTGTGAAGTATTATCAATAGTTTTTTATTATTATTAGTTTCAAAATGTATATATTGTGTTTATATTTTAATACTACGCTATATATATTTTTTTGTATTATGTATATATATTTTTAAATATTATATATTGAGTATTTCTAACGTTATTACTATATATAAGTACGTATTTTTATCGCATAAATATTTTTATTTATCAATTCTAATGTATATATATAGCATATGTTTTATATCGTATATTTCCCTTATTTTTTTATTAGTTATATGTTTTTTATTATTTCATGTACATATCTTTATATCATCTTTATTATTATTAATCTTAATACATGTTTTATATATGTATATATTATGTATATTTTAATATTATATTATATGTTACATATTTTTGTACTATATTATTTTATTATTTTGCTATTATTAGTATTAGTTTTAGTTTCAATAAATATTCTAATATGTATATACATACATACTTTAGTATCATAGTTGTATACTTTTATACGGTCTTATGTTCATATATTTACACGCATATTTTCTTTTATATACATTTTTAATACCATATATGTATATGCGTTTTACTATATTTGTAGCACCCCAAACCCGGCCCAGACGTTATGGCTGGATCCGACATGCCACATCGAAGCATTAAAAATATTTTATATTGTTGATCCAGAAAAACCTACTTAGTATTTTAAAAGATAATTTCATTATAGGTTAAAGTGAATGGAAGCTGTGCACCAGGTAGGAAACCGGAAAAGAGGTGGTGAGTCCATCGGACTGCTTAAGTACCAAGCTCCCTTCGGATCCAATCCTAGACATGCATATCGCCATTGCCACACCTTAACGTCATGGATATTTCTAGGAAACCGATTTGATTAAGTCATTTTTAGGAAAAGTGATTAATTTTGGAAAATACTTTCATTGCGGAAGCTTTGCTTGTTGTCGTGTTATTTTGAAATCAATTGTTGTTTTTGAAAACGCGCCCTAAAGCTATCCAATTTCAACAGTTAAAATAAGTAATACCTATATTAGTAATACATATTAAAACCATCAAAAATAATTAAGCGGCCTTATTACATTTAAAAACCCAAAACTTCAAACGTAAATAAAAAGATGTCCAGTTCACCAGAAGAAAATCAAACTTTCAGAACGGGTGGCCACTCCAAATTCCCTCACAGCTCCAAGCCCATTATGGTTGGGGATTTCCTGCGTGGATGAAAATAAAAGGGTGAGTTTGGGGAAACTCAGTGTGTAAGAAAAACCCATTCAAAGCCCAAGTCAGCTCAAGCCCATGGGCCTAATCCCATTCAGGTAACAGTGATACTGGGCCAGAGCCCTTTTCAGATTACAATAAACTGGGCCTTAGCCCCTTATTCAGATAACAGTATGGCCCATAGGCCCATTTCAAAATACATGCAACATCAATAAACATATGCAAGCCCATTTGGGGAGACTACTCAACCCACCAACCACTACACTCCACCCGTACCAGCCATGCACTCCATATGGGGAATAGCTCAACCCACCCAGCCCAACACTCCACAGTTGCAGCCTTGCTGCTCAGTTAACAGCAAATTGAGGCAAAGCCTCCAGTACGTGGACAAGCCACTTTCAGTACTTCCTCCGTCAATATCCCAGTCCCATGCATCAGATAATAACAACATGGCATGCAGTAAATAACAACAATCAAACATGCATTTAGGTCAATTTAACCCTAGGGGTATTTCGGTAATTTATCTACTAGGGGTAAAATTGTAACTTTTCCACTTTTAAAGGTATTTCAGTAATTTATCTATTTTAGGGTTTTTCATGCATATTCTTACTTTTCACGTACTAACAGAATCATGTACCGAGGGTTCTTACCGAATTGGGCCCGTTGGCCCATTATTCCAATTTTGGCCCATTAAGCCCAAAAATATCGAGGGCACAGAATCATGCACTTTGCAGTCCAAACATTGCAGCTTACCAAAAACATTAATCGATTTACCTCACGAGCATTCGCACACTCGCAAATCTACAAAATACCGGTTTTCGGCATTTCGGCTTTTCGGCATTTGCCGATCTAGACT
The DNA here is from genome assembly GCF_007990345.1 of Gossypium hirsutum. Taxonomy (NCBI): domain Eukaryota; kingdom Viridiplantae; phylum Streptophyta; class Magnoliopsida; order Malvales; family Malvaceae; genus Gossypium; species Gossypium hirsutum. The sequence continues at coordinate 114,041,307 of NC_053433.1, read as the reverse complement.
AAGAAAGAGGGTGTTAGTTACACACCTGTTTGCGACGATATGCTGACGAGATCCACACACGAACTGCCTACAATTGGATTACTAACACATTAATCTAACTATTCAAATACGAACTACGTATTAACCCCTTACAATATTTGGCCAACCACACCTACAGATCATAGTAAGCTTATAAGAAAACAATAAGCAACTCATTAACAAATTTTTGTCAATGTTTACCACATAATCATAATTTCACTGCAAGCTATCTTCCTGAGCAACAGTCACTAAATTATTTATAACTGGAGCTACGAAAGTCCAAATCAAGTCCCGTTAATTTTCCCTGAAAATAGACTCATATATCTTTTATCCATAAAATTTTCAAAATTTTTGGTATGGCCAATCAATACCAGATTTTTCTTAAAGTTTCCCATGTTTCACTGTTTGACTAATCTGACCACTCTTCATTACGAATCAAATTTATCATTGTACAAAATTCAAAATATGTTCTCATTTATTCCATTTGAAACTAGACATATTAAGCTTTAGTTACATAATTTATGCAGCTTCTAACTCATCTCCCACAATTTATGGTGATTTTCCAAAGTCACATTACTGCTGCTGTCCCAAGCAGATTTATTACCAAATCACTCTTTCACACCTAACTTGCATGCTTGTTATTTAAACATGTATATCACCAATCAATCATCACATATCTATGATTTTACTTAAGTATAATCTCCATTTCATCATTTTAAAGCACAACATGTTAGCCGATTTTTCCCCTTAGCATCTAAGGCACATGCATGCTCATTTGTTTGGCTCAACTTCACCTATCTTCCAGTTTTCATCAAAAGAACATGAAACAACAACCATTTCCTTCATTTTAATTCATGACTAAATGTTCACAACACAACTAAAAACCATAATATGCTTCAAGAGCTAAGGTAGAATCAAGAAGAACTCATGAACATCAAGATAGAAGCAAACTACCATGAACTTACCTTCAATTTTCTTCCCCAAGTGACCGAACATTCAAGAGCTTTCTCCTCTCCTTTCTCTTCTCTAACTTTAGGCTATGATGAACAAAGATGGACAAAACTTTGTTCTTTTCACCCCTTTTTCTTTTAATAAAATTTCATATTTCGTCCATTTAATTCTTTAATACAAAAGACATAAAATTCCAATCATGGAACATTTACCTAACCCATTATCATGGAACATTTACCTAACCCATTATCATGAAACATTTACCTAACCCATTATCATGGAACATTTACCTAACCCATTATCAATTTGTATCAATTTGTACCATAAATTATGGATATCAAGTGTACATTTTGTCTACAACAACATGATGGCTGGCCACTTCATGTAAAATGGAAGGTTTGTCATGCAAATCCTCCTATTTTGCACTCCTATTTATTTGGCCACTTCAATTTAGCCTATAGCATTTTCAAACATTTTCATATAGGTTCTATTTCATAATTTCACCCCCTTTTTCTTATGGAACAAAAATTAACTAAAATTGCCGGGTTCTATCTTAAGCCTGGGCCTTCTAGAGGCCCACTAACATAATTAAACCTATGCCAACATTCACAGAATTCCTAAAAATTGGGGCGTTACAATATTAGTTAGTCTTTTTCCCTATTTTATATATACATTTTAAATACTATGTATAGTATATTTATGACTCTATTACTATATATATTTTATGTACACACTTTTAATATTATTATTATTATGTATATATATTCATTGTTTTTATTTCATGTTTAATATTATCATTATTTACGTTTAATATCGCATGCATGATTATTATTTTTAATATTATTGTCATATTTATTATTTGTTTTAATATATGCCTGGCACTTTTATTTATGTCTATTTCATATCAATTTGCTTTGCATTATTTCGAAAATCTTATTCTTGTTTTCCGATTAATTTCAATGCATAAGGCAACATATTGGTTTAACACCAAGTCGTCAATTTCATCGCTATGTTGGGTGAACATCAATCGACTTGTGTTAAAACGGTATATCCTTCTCAAAAAAATTAAAAAGATTGAAAATTCTTGTCTTTTCAAACGGATCACGATTAAATCCTATATTGAACTCGTATCTTTGAAAATCAAGACAACACGTGTTTATAATATACCAATTTTGGGCGTCGCGAGGGTGCTAATACCTTCCTCGCGCGTAACCGACTCCCGAACCTTAATTTTTCTTTGGATTTAACGTAGACCTAAACTCAGCGTTTTATTTGTTTTAATAAGAGATCTAATAGGTGTCCGATCACACCTAGGAAAAAGGATCGGTGGCGACTCCCTGTTTATTTCAAAAATCAAACGTCAAATTTCAAAAAAATTTCAATAAATCGCCACAATTAGCAACCAAGCTAAGCTAAAATTTTTACGTCGCTACAGCTGGCGACTCCACTGGGGAAAATGTCAGTTTTTGAGAGTCGAGTCACTTAAACGCGTGTTGTCAAAATTTTCAAAATTCTTTGTTCGAATTAATATTTAGTCGTGATCCCAAAATCGGGTTTTTGAAGTGTTGGATATATCCTCCTAACTTGTTTTATCCGATTGTTATTTAGCTTTAAATTTTTATGGTTTTAGTTTTGGTCTAGTTTTTTTAAATAGAACGTAAAGGTTTGTGAGTTTCTCCCACACACCGTGCACTTGCATTTTGCATAACATGAGCTCTCTACCCGGGCCTCGTCCATTTAAGTGAAAGTAAATGCTACGCCTTCGTGAGTTAACTCGTCTCTCCATACAGGCTAGTGATTACTTTTGGGTAACATATGACTTATGCTTTCGTGAGTTAACTTGTCCCTCCGCATAGGCATAAGTAAATGTAATCCCTCGAATTGATCTCGTAAGCCTATGATGGGCCATGACCGAGGCTCTGTACTAATCTTCATAGATGACAGTACAGACAATTCGAGTACCCATCTAGAACCAAAACCGCATATAGTGAACCATACGAGCCATCCAACTAGAGCCGTACCAAACCTCCGTCGGTTTACTAGTCACCGAAATAAGTACACGGGACAAACACATCTTACCTTCTGTTTCTTTTACATTTACGCTTTCTATGCAAGGGAATCGAGTCTACTGGACCAAGTAGCTTAATTTAGTAGATTGTCTACAGTTTTTCTCTATTTATATGTGTTGTGCTAACCAAGTTTGTTTGTTTTTATTCTTATTTTACATCATGCATTATAGGCATCATATTAGGAAGGTGTTGACTAGAGATCAGTTGCCAAAAATGGGTTTCTAATGGAAGATTCAATTATACAAACAACCGAGAGGAATGCCGCAGTTCGAGACTGGTCTCTAAAGACTCAGAAAGAAAGAGGGGATAGTCTAGTGGAGGAATGTATTGCCAATTTGCCCGAATGCGTAACTGTAAATGTTCGCCAGAATAACCTTGAAGATTTGGTTCGGGTGTGGAATCAGTGGGACTCGGATACTAGAGGTATCTTCGCCGAGAGATATGGAGACATAGCCAACTTGATTGCTGTCAGCGTAGACGAACGATTGATCCAAGCCATGGTCAAATTTTGGGATCCGGCTTACGCATGTTTTATCTTCAACCAAGAAGATATGACTCCGACTATAGAGGAGTACACTACTTTGCTCCGTGTCGATAATGTACAACCTTATAAGATATATGTGAAAGAGCCTAAGCCAATGACCTTCAAGAAAAAGTTAGTGAGATTGACAGACATGACTGACGCGTGGGCCGAAAAACAGATAAAGAAAAAGAATGAAACCATTTGCATTCCATGGCCTTCCCTACGAGATTTGATTCTGAGCCATCCCGACATGTTGAAAAGGGTAAATCTATTTGCTCTGGCCATTTACGGTTTGATCATCTTCCCGAAAGTCCTTGGACACATAGAAGTTGCGGTGGTAGATTTCTTCGAAAGATTAAAACAAGGAATCAACCCCGTCCCAACTATTCTGGCCGAAACCTTCAGATCGCTAAGTAGCTGTAGGAAGAAAGGGGAAGGTCGTTTTATCGGATGCGCGCAGTTACTCAATATTTGGATTCTAAGACACTTTTGGAAAGTAGAGCGCACACCGTTCCATATGTTTTCTAAAACATTCTCCCCGTTAGAAGCTTATCTCAAGAAAGAATGGCCGAAGGAGGTCACCGAACAACACTGGGTCTCAGTCTTTCAGAATCTTTGCACCGATGACGTAACTTGGAGAGCCCCGTGGATATGCCCGTCAGTTCTGCTATACAAGGTCGGAGATCAAGATTGGGTGCCATTACTTGGGTTATGGGGAGGAGTTGGATATGCTCCATTAATGGTCTAAAGGTAATTTTCTTCACGACAATTCGTGCCCGCCACCGGAGGATTAGCGCAATCAGAGTTTGCTTTTGCGGGTGAAGGATATATGAAGAGGGTCCGAGATACTGCAAAGTCTTGGAAGAGAATTCATCACATGGAATTATCTCTATATGCTAATACCCTCACCCAAGATTACGACATCTGGAGAAAGCAACTGGTGAACACCCAGCAAGTCTCGTCGACAAATTACACCGTCCAGAATCCTTTCTCGACAGAAGTGCCATCTGAGCTAGAAATAGCAAGACAGGAATTTGAGCGCGAAAAGGTCAAAATGTTGCGGGACATTAGTATTATTCAAGAAGAAAATTACCAATTGAAGATCGACGTCCAGATCGAAAGGTCTAAAATCGAGAAAGTACAAAAAGAAGTTGAAGTCGTAAGAAATGACTTAAGGGACCGTCATTTGGAAAATAAAAAGTTAAGAGTCACTATCAAGAATAGTGGGTTGGGTAAGTCGTCAACAGAATGGAGAGAAGAATTAAACAATGCTAAAGGCGGGATGAAATTTTAGAAAAAAAGGGCAGAGAAGGAGGAGGAAAAGGCTGCGCGGGTCATGATAGAATTGAGAAAGAAAAGCGCTAAACACGAAGCTATGTCTACCAAATGGACAACCAGTCAATCTGAACGTCAAAGCTTAAGAGAAAGGGTACGGAATCTAGAAGATGCGTTGTGAGCTCATCAGCAACAATTGGATACTCTCTTAAAAGCCTTGGAAGAAAAGAATGATCAATATGATAGAGACACTCACGCTTATAAAACAAACCTCCAAGAAAGAGAAATGCAACTTGGCTTTTTGATCAACAAAATATGTGAAGCGGCTGTACACATGGTACAACTATCAGATGAAGCAGAGGATCTCAGTTGCCAATTCCCACCAAGCCAACAATCGAGCATATCGGAGTTCTTAGAGCGAGTAAAGAAATATAGCAATATAGCTAGGAAGTTTGTGTAATGGCCGAATCAAAAATGGCGAAATGTTTTGTAATGAACTCTTTTGATGAATGAAATGCCTAATAGGGACTATCTCGAGATCAACACCAAATTCTCACATTTCTTTCATGACTGACATTCATTCAATATTTTTTTCATTCATTCATTGCATATACATATCCCATAATCATTCGCTAAGGTTAGAATCATATAATTCACAGTTGCAACACTTCAAATCTGGAACCACGCCATTCGTATAAAATGTGTCGGCAAGCTAGAGCAATGGAGGCTGAGTTCAATGAAAGAATCGAAAGGATGGAAAGAATCCAGAGGGAATTACAAGAACAACTGGTTAAGTCACAGCAAGAAGCGAGGGATTTGATAGTAAGATCTCGAGAGGAATCACTTGAACAGAAGGATCAAATGGCTAGAATGATGGAGATGATGTCGGTTTTGGTCAAAGGAAAAGGACCCATGCTGAACCCCGACAGTATGGAACCTCAATCAAGAATTAATCATGACCAGGATCCACTCTATCCCTCAGGATTCACTCCACCGCATACCCACGTAGCACAAAGAGAGTATACTCAAGGGGAATCCACAGGCTTGGAACAACGACCTATGCCTTTTACTCATCTAGGGCAAGGAACATTTATGTCAAATCCTAGGGCAACCCCTGCCAATCCTGTAGTTCCAGATTTAGATGATCCAGTCGAAATAGCCAAGTTGAAAATAGATGACCACAAGGCTCAAGAGAAGTGTATGAGTTTGGAAGAAAGACTCAAGGCAATAGAAGGCACTGAAGCCTTCTCGATACTAGGTGCTAAAGAACTCAGTTTGGTACCTGACCTAATCCTGCCTCCAAAGTTCAAGGTGCTTGACTTCGAAAAATATGATGGGACAAGATGTCCAAAAGCACATCTTGTCATGTTTTGCCGAAAAATGACCGGTTACGTGAACGAAGATAAGCTACTTGTACATTGATTTCAAGATAGTCTGGTAGGATCGGCTCTTCGGTGGTACAACTAGCTCAGTAAGGAAAGGATCCGATCCTGGAAAAACTTGGCGTTGGCATTCTGTGAGCAGTATAAGCATGTATCAGGTATGGTGCCTGATCGGATGACTTTACAAATGATGGAGAAAAAGCCGTCAGAAACTTTTAGACAGTATGCACAGAGATGGAGGGACGTCTCAGCCCAAGTGGAACCCCCACTTACGAAAACGGAGATAACCGTCCTTTTTATCAACACCTTGAAGACGCCGTTTTATGACAAACTAGTGGTAAGCGCCACGAAGGACTTCGCGGATATTGTAATATCCGGTGAGCTTATAGAGAATGCCGTCAAGAGTGGTAGAATGGAAGGTCAAGAAAGTTCAAGAAGGGTAGCACCCATGAAGAAGATAGAACCAGAAGCCCACATTGTGGGAATGGGAAATCGTTATACCCCTAATCCGTATCCAAGCCAACCCCGACCTCGAAATTATCCACCTCTGAATTTCTATTATCCTCCTCAAACCCCTTACTACTAAACACCGCCTCCTTACTCTTCTTACCCCGTTTACGCCACAAGTAACCCGAGACCAACCGCCACATTCCCACAAAATACAATACCCGCCCAAGGTCAACCCAAAAACGAGCAGAGGCCAGCAAAACCCAATTCCGAGAGACCACAATTTACCCCTATTCCTGTGTCATATGGAGAACTGTACCCAAAAATTTTGGAGAAGTAATTGATATCCCCGCATTATATGGCACCCTTGAGGCCCCCATACCCGAAATGGTACGACCCAAACGCTAGTTGTGCATACCATGCGGGAAACCAGGGACATTCCACGGAAAATTGCCCAATGTTTAAGAGGAGAGTTCAAGGACTAATTGATGCGGGTATCCTACGATTCGATAGTGCTAGTAATGCAACTGAGAACCCGTTCCCTAACCATACTGAAGGGAATGTGGGCACAGTGAGGAAAGAAGATGAATGGCAAGTTAAAAGATGTGTTTCAGAAATAAGGACGCCTCTGCAGAAAATCTGGGAGGCACTGGTTAAGAATGGATTGCTCTGTCGCCACGACGATAATCTTAGAAAAGAATGTTAGGTTTTTTGTGATTTTCATGGAATTGTAGGGCACAACATTCAATCATATAAGGAATTTAAAAGGTTACTACAAGACCGGATAGATAATAAAGAGATTGAGATCATTAATGAAGGAGAGGCCAATGTGAAAGAAGTATGTGCCTCTAACAATCAATCGTCAGGTTGTCTGTATAGCGCCGATCGACCATTCGTAATTTATTACGATGCAAGGAAGGAACCGGTGAAACCAAAAATGATAATTGAAGTACCGTCTCCTTTCCCTTACACGGACAATAAAATAGTACCATGGAAATATGACATTAATATCGTCACACCTGAAGATGAAAAACCCAAAGCCATGACTGGAAGCGTCGAGGATGTAGGTCATTTCACTCGTAGTGGAAGATGTTATTCGAAGGAGATAAAGAAGAACAGTGACTTGAAACAGAAAGGAAAAACACCGATGCACGTGACCGAAGATGAGCATGAAACTGTGCCTGAACAATAAGCTAAAAAGCCTGTGGACGAGGAGGAAGCACAGAATTCTTAAAATTTATCAAGCACAGTGAGTACAACGTGGTAGAACAATTGAGTAAGCAGTTAGCGCGAATCTCGATATTATCTCTGCTGTTGAATTTAGAACCACACCAGAACGCTCTGCTGAAAGTGTTAAATCAAGCTTATGTGGCAAACAATGTATCCGTTGAAAAACTGGATATATGGATGAACAACTTGAATGCGGATAATTTTATTTCTTTTAGTGATGATGAAATACCGCCCAATGGTAGAGGCTCAGTGAAAGCATTGCATATCACAACCCGTTGTAAGGGATATATAATACCGAACGTGCTCATCGACAATGGATCGGCACTCAATGTCATGCCTTTGGCCACACTTTTCAGGATTCCGATGGATTTTTCCCATCTAAGGCCCTGCCATTCTATAGTAAGGGCATTCGATGGAACAAGACGAGAAGTTATGGGAAAAATCGAGATCCCTCTAGAAGTGGGTCCCTACATATACGATGTTGAGTTTCAAGTCATGGACATTACACCATCATACAATTGTCTCTTGGGAAGACCTTGGATCTATTCTACTGGAGCAGTCCCATCATCCCTCCATCAAAAGGTGAAATTTATCATGGATGGCTGTTTGGTCACTGTCGAGGGAAAAGAAAACATTGTAGCACCTATTTCTGCCGACGCACCATATATTGAAGTGAGTAAAGATGCTATGGAATGTTCCTTCCGATCTCTTGAATTTGTCAATGCCACATTCGTCGCTGAGGGAAACAAAATTCCCGAGCCAAAACTGTCGAGAAATACCAAGATGGGTGTCAAGTTGACTGTAAGAAAGGGAGCTCGAGCGAGAAGAGGTTCAGGGAGATATCTACAAGGAATAGTTAGGGCTCTAAAACCAGTGCACCACAAGGCACGATACGGTTTAGGGTTCTAGCCGGACATGCGTCAAAGAAGAAGACAGTGGAAGAAAGATCAGGAAAGAAGGATCGCGAGAACCTTAGGCCGAGAACCAGAGTGGGAGCCTATGGAATTCCCTCCTTTGTTAAGAACATTTACGTCTGCGGTAATGATATACCCGAGGTAGGATAATGCACAAGGCACAGTGTTAATAATCAAAAAGGGTCTTCAGAATATCAGTATAAATGTTATCGACAAAGGAGCTAACGCAAGTAATGACGTCTCAAGGATACGCCTTTGTCCCTTGGGTTTCATGTTGAACAATTGGACCGCCGAGGATCTTCTTATAGTTTATAAGTCTTCAGAGTAATGCTCAAACGTTAACATTCTGTTATGTCCTTAGATATAATAGAATTCTTTTGTAAGAGCTTGCATTCGCTATTTATCATTTAAATGAATATCAATGAAGATGCATTTTGTCACAATTTTTTGCATTATCACTAATTCCATAATCATTTCATAGCCTATCTTTACATTTGCCTCATGCCATACCATAACATTCAGTTTGTTGGTTTCAATACTTAGATGCCCCTCTATAGTTTCCTTTCCCATTCAACTTTCAGGTGCTCAGATATCAATTGCATGAACAAACCCGTTACGAGTCCTGAAATCGATTTTGAGAAGGTTGTTTGTTTAGGAGAATTCGAAGCCGAAAAAAATGCTGAAGACTATGTCGCGTCTCCTGACTTGATAAGAATGGTAGAACAAGAGGATAAACAAATTTTGCCTCATCAAGAATCTGTTAAAACAATAAACTTGGGAATTGAAGAAAGGAAGCAAGAAGTGAAGATTGTGACCTCTATTTCAGGGGGCACTAGGCATAATTTCATTGCTTTGCTCCGCGAGTACAAAGATGTATTCGCATGGTCATACCAGGACATGCCTGGATTGGATGAAGATGTAGCGGTCCATAAGCTCCCATTAAAGCCAGAATGTAAGCCCATTCAACAAAAGCTAAGACGGATGAGGCCCGAGATGTTGTTGAAGATAAAAGAGGAAGTCAAGAAGCAATTTGATGCTGGCTTCCTACAAGCCTCCAAATATCCAGAATGGGTGGCTAACATAGTCCCGGTACCAAAGAAAGACGGCAAAGTACGAATGTGTGTAGATTATCGTGACCTGAATCGAGCAAGTCTTAAAGATAATTTTCCCTTACCACACATTGATACGTTGGTGGATAACACAGCAAAACATTCATTGTTTTCTTTCATGGACGGATTCTCGGGGTATAATCAGATCAAGATGGCCCTTGAGGATATGGAGAAAACTACCTTCGTAATAATGTGGGGAACATTCTACTACAAGGTGATGCCATTTGGGCTAAAGAATACTGGGGCAACATATCAGAGGGCTATGGTGACGCTATTCCATGACATGATGCATAAAGAAATAGAGGTCTACGTCGACGATATGATTGCTAAATCCCGAGGGGAAGAAGAGCATGTAGTGAACCTGAAGAAATTGTTTGACAGACTGAGAAAGTTACAGCTAAAACTCAATTCGGCCAAATGTATGTTTGGGGCTACCTCGGGAAAATTGCTGGGCTTCATTGTCAGTGAAAGAGGTATCGAGGTTGATCCAGATAAAATAAAAGTTATTCAAGAGTTACCACGTCCGTGCACACAAAAGGAAGTCAGAGGATTTTTAGGGAGGTTAAACTACATCGCCTGATTCATCGCTCAACTTACCAACCAATGCGACCCAATCTTTCGGCTTCTTCGAAAATATAACCCGGGAGAATGGAATGAGGAATGCCAGGTGGCCTTCGATAAGATAAAACAATATTTGTCTAGTCCTCCAGTGCTAGTACTGCCAACTTCGGGAAGACCATTGATATTGTATTTGACTGTGTTCGAAAATTCAATGGGTTGCGTACTGGGGCAACAAGATGAGTCAAGAAAGAAATAAAAGGCGATCTACTACCTCAGTAAAAAGTTCACTGAATATGAGGCAAAGTATTCATCCATTGAAAAATACTGTTGCGCTCTGGTTTGGGTAGCTCGGAGACTCAGGCAATACATGTTGTATCAAACGACATGGTTACTTTCAAAGTTGGATCCAATAAAGTACATGATGGAATCACCTGCACTCTCAGGAAGAATGGCATAGTGGCAAATCTTACTATCAGAATATGACATCGTCTATGTGAGTCAAAAGTCAATAAAAGAAAGCGCAATAGCTGACTTCTTAGTAACTCGAACAACGGAGGATTACGAGCCATTGAGATTTAATTTCCCAGATGAAGACTTGATGTGCATTACAGAAAAAGAATGCGAGTCACCAAAAGAGAAGTCATAGAAGATGAGCTTTGATCGTGCATCGAATGCATTGGGACACGGGATTGGAGCAGTCTTAGTATCACCAGAAGGGAACCGTTATCCGTTCACTGCCAGGCTGAATTTCTTCTGTACCAATAACATAGCAGAATATGAGGCCTGTATCATGGGACTTCGCGCAGCTATTGAACAAAACGTCAAAACTTTAGAGGTATACGGAGACTCAGCCTTGGTGATTTACCAAATCCGTGGAGATTGGGAAGTGAGAGACTTGAAGCTGGTTAAATACAGTGATCTAGTGGCAGAGTTGATTAAAGAATTCGAAAAAATAACTTTTAAATACCTCCCACGAGAAGAAAACCAATTGGCTAATGCCTTGGCCACTTTGGCTTCAATGTTCAAAGCAAACAGAGAAACAGAAATAATGCCTCTTCAAATGAGCATATATGAAGTTCCTGCACATTGTTTCAGCATTGAAAAAGAGCCAGATGGACGGCCATGGTTCCATGATGTCTTAGAATATATTAAGAATCAAAAGTATCCTGAACAAGCAAACGAGAACGACAAAAGAACAATCAGAAGAATGGCAGCGGGATTCGTTCTTGATGGGGACATCATGTACAAAAGAGGAAAAGATCAGGTCCTCTTGAGATGCGTAGATGCTGTTGAAGCCAGAAAAATACTTAAAGATGTCCATGAGGGAATTTGCGGGACACATGCCAATGGTTTCACTATGGCTAGGAAGATTATGAGACTCGGATATTACTGGCTGACGATGGAAAGCGACTGCATTAATTTCGCACGAAAATGCCACAAATGTCAAATTTATGATGATAAAATTCATGTAGCCTCTTTGCCTCTTCACGTCATGACTTCTCCGTGGCCTTTTTCTATGTGGGGCATGGATGTTATAGGGCCAATTTCCCCAAAAGCTTCTAATGGACACCGATTCATTTTTGTGGTTATTGATTACTTCACAAAATGGACAGAAGCCGCATCGTTTGTCAATATGACGAAGACTGCGGTTTGTAGGTTTCTGAAAAAGGAAATCATTTGTCGATATGGTTTGCCTGAAAGAATCATTTCAGATAATGCCTTGAATCTAAACAACAAGATGATGAAAGAAGTGTGTGAACAATTCCAAATAAAGCATCATAACTCTTCACCCTATCGCCCAAAGATGAACAGAGCTGTTGAAGTAGCCAACAAGAATATTAAGAAGATTATTGGGAAAATGACCGAGACATATAAAGACTGGCACGAGAAGCTACCATTTGCTTTGTATGCATATCGCACATCTATACGAACATCTATAGGGGCAACTCCTTTCTCTCTGGTCTATGGAATGGAAGCTGTGTTACCCATCGAAGTTGAGATCCCTTCTCTACGAGTCTTAATGGAGTCAAAATTAGAGGAAGCAGAATGAGTTCGAGCTCGATATGACCAATTAAACCTCATCGAAGAAAAATGTCTGAAGGCAATCTGCCATGGACAGATGTACCAGAAGAGAATGATCACAGCCCATGACAACAAAATACGGCCAAGAGAATTTCACGAAGGAGAACTCGTGCTGAGAAAGATTCTTCCAATACAAAGAGACCTACGAGGAAAATGGGCACCGAATTGGGAAGGACCATACGTCGTAAAGAAGGCATTCTCGGGCGGAGCTTTGATTCTCACCGAGATGGATGGGAAGGAGTTACCAAATCCGGTGAACTCGGATGCTATAAAGAAATATTATGCTTGAAAAAAAATCAAGATGAAAACCCGAAAAGGGCATCTTAAAAAAAAAGGTGATCAAGGTGAAAACCCGAAAAGGGCGTCTTGATTAAACACAAAAGATTATGATGAAAACCCGAAAGGGCATTCTAATGAAGCAAACCCGAGCTTAAAGAATAAGACATTTTGAACGATGGGTCAAATAGTGAGACTACCGTATTTGAAGCATTTCTGAAAGCTCGAAATCTTTTACGCAAGAAGCCATGCTCGAAAAGATTCTTGATTGAGGAACGTGGAAGAGTTCATGCATTGAATATCTAGAGCATTTGTATTTGTTGAATGCAATCCCTTTTCTCTTTATGACACTCTTTTACTATCATTGGTTAACTTTATTTGTTTGCTACATTTGAAATGAATAAATATGAGGTATCCTTTTGTCCCTACCTAACCATTTTCGTGCATCTCATTATGTGGTTCATTTACATGATAAATAGTGAAATGACATACTCTAAACAAAAGAAATGTTAAGCATTACCCGGGGAAGAATTTAATAAGTACAAGAATATCAAAGTAAGGACAAAGTTCAACTAGGGGCAAAAGAGTGATATTTGAGAAACATTGATTACTCGTGAAGCTTGAGGACTGGTACAGAGCCTGAAGAGAAAGTCAAGAGTCAAAGCAATGAACATAGATCATCAAAAATTGTGACGAAAAAGGGATATATGACAAACATGCCTAAAGCTCATATCATAATCATGTAGGCATAAATGCATTTAAGACAAACATGTGCATATCATGATAACATCACGCATGACATATACAGGTACTCCAGTAGAGCAAGAGGATGTGATGATAGCTGAAAAGACACACGAGTTCCACCAGATGACATGTTTTGGTATTGTGATGTTTTTATTTCTATTTTTCAAAAATCAAATCATATTGCGAGAGGTGAGTTGAGCCTCAGGACATGCTGAGGTAATTTCAATTTTAGTTTTTTTCAATTTATGTTTGTCAAAAAAATCAACTCATATTGCGAGAGGTGAGTTGAGCCTCAGGGCACGCTGAGGTATTTTCGATTTCTGCTTTCCAATTTTTGCTCTTCAAAAAAATCAACTCATATTGCGAGAGGTGAGTTGAGCCTCAGGACACGCTGAGGTAATTTCAATTTCTATTTGTCAAAAATCAACTCATATCGCGAGAGATGAGTTGAGCCTCGACTCACATGCTGAGGTCTTTTCAATTTCTGTTTTTCAATTTCTGTTTGTCAAAATCAACTCATATTGCGAGAGGTGAGTTGAGCCTCAGGACACGCTGAGGTAATTTCAATTTATGTTTGTCAAAAAAATCAACTCATATTGCGAGAGGTGAGTTGAGCCTCAGGGCACGCTGAGGTATTTTCGATTTCTGCTTTCCAATTTCTGCTCTTCAAAAAAATCAACTCATATTGCGAGAGGTGAGTTGAGCCTCAGGACACGTTGAGGTAATTTCAATTTTTGTTTGTCAAAAATCAACTCATATCGCGAGAGGTGAGTTGAGCCTCGACTCACATGCTGAGGTCTTTTCAATTTTTGTTTTTCAATTTCTGTTCGTCAAAATCAACTCATATTGCGAGAGGTGAGTTGAGCCTCGAGGCACGCTGAGGTATTTTCAATTAATGTTTTTTCAATTTATGCTTTTCAAGAATCAACTCATATTACAAGAGGTGAGTTGAGCCTCGGGTCACATGCTGAGGTATTTTCAAAATCTGTTTGGCAAATTCTATTTTCAAAAATCAACTCATATTGCGAGAAGTGAGTTGAGCCTTTACTCACGTGCTGAGCTGTTTTTCAATTTCTGTTTTTAATGTCTAGTTTTTAAAAGTCAATTCATATTGCGAGAAATGAGTTGAGCTCAGGGTCACACACCGAGTAAAGAACAAAGATTGGAGCCGATTGAAGGCACCAAATTTTGTCTCCTTAAAGTTGCAGTGGAGCTGGTCGAGATATCAGATCTTGCCTTTTTGAAGTGGCAGAAGAGAAGACCAAAACCTTATCTCACAGAAGCAATAGAAGAGAAGATTGAAGCTGTAGATCTTATCCTTATGAAGTTACAGTGAAGCAGATGGAGGCCACAAATCTCATATCCTTGAAAGTACACTGAAGTAGATTGAAACTACAAGGCCCATATCAGAAGACGCAATGAACTGAACCAAAGCTACAAGATGCGATGGACTAGTAAGAGACTGCCCGGAAAAGAAGAGCGCCAAAGAAGTCAACAATTGGCAAGACCGGACAAAATTGGCCTTTCTTTGTGTCTTTGCTCTATTCCCGTTACACAAAATGAGCAAAGAGGGGAAGCTGTATAAGCCCAATATTGCCCGAGCCCATAAACAGATAAAATATAACAACCAAATAAAACAATTACAAAACCCAATTACGAGACTAAAACAACAAGCCCAACTTCCAAATACAAGTACCCAAACCCAATTTACAAACCCTAACAACCCAAGCCCACTATCTAAAAAAAATTTTCAGCAGCAAACCCTAGCCACCAAAGTTTTCAGCTGCTCTCCCCTCTTCAGTCTCCTCCACTCCTCTGACACCAGCACCATCCCTGGTCACCCCCATACCTAGCCATCGCCCATGCTTCTGCCAACACCATCCCCGCATGCCTACACCTCCATACCCTGCAAGACCAGAAAAGAGACAAGACAACAAATATTAAACAAAATTTTGTAAAGGCTATAAAAGCCAATTTGGATTTCTGTAAAAGGGGGTCGGCTTCCTTTTTTTTTTCGTTTTTGATATTCATTCGAATGTTCAAGAGAAGTCAATAACCAAGTTAGAGTAAAATACATATACAAGCAGTGACTCTAACACTGAACTCAGAGGATCAAAGTTGTCAAAAAAATCAAAAACTATTAAACATAAGGTAATTTTTTTTTATTTTTTAGTTTCGTTCTCTAAGCTTATTTTCCACACATAAATACTAAAATATATAAAAAGTATAAAACAAATATTTAAAAAAAAGAAGAGAAAATTACCTTTTTCGGCCACCGTGTACGGTGGCCCGCGCCGGCGCCGGCGAGGGTCCGGTGACGGACCGGTGACTGGCCCCCTAGCCGGAGCTCCCTCTCCCTCTCCCATTCTCTCTTCTTTCTCTCCCTTTTTTTTCCTTTTCTCTTCATCAAATGTTTTTTTTTGTCAAATTAGGGCCTTATATAGCCCACCAAAATGACGTCGTTTTGGGGGCTGCTCATTAGCCCCAAAACGACGTCGTTTTGAACATGACCCGAACCGTCTGACCTGACCCGCCTCAGGATCCGCGTGTTTTTGTTGGAATGGGCTATTTATGCGCGCAGTCCTTCCGCTTTTCTGGGGCTTTACAATCAAGTTTTCTTATTTTCAATTTGGCCCCATAATTTTCAGTGTTATTCAATTGGGTCCCCTATACTGCGCAGCGTTTTGACTAAGGGATTTATTGCGCTTTTGACCCTCCAAGTTACGCGCATGTTATAATTTCGTCCTTTTCTTTAGTTTTTATTTCAAATTGGCCCCAAAATTTAGTTTTTAATTAAATTTCATCCTTTTTTTTACCTTTTTTAGTTACTCTACTTTAATTTATTATTATTATTATTACTTCTAATGTGCCCATATTATGTATTGTACCATGTGTATATATATATTTATATGTTACGTACTTTTAATATTATATTTATATATATTATTAGGTATATTTTTAATATATATGTATTTGTGAAGTATTATCAATAGTTTTTTTATTATTATTAGTTTCAAAATGTATATATTGTGTTTATATTTTAATACTACGCTATATATATATTTTTATATTATGTATATATATTTTTAAATATTATATATTGAGTATTTCTAACGTTATTACTATATATACGTACGTATTTTTATCGCATAAATATTTTTATTTATCACTTCTAATGTATATATATAGCATATGTTTTATATCGTATATTTCCCTTATTTTTTTTATTAGTTATATGTTTTTTATTATTTCATGTACATATCTTTATATCATCTTTATTATTATTAATCTTAATACATGTTTTATATATGTATATATTATGTATATTTTAATATTATATTATATGTACGTATTCATATTATAGTGTTTTTAGTTACATATTTTTGTACTATATTATTTTATTATTTTTCTATTATTAGTATTAGTTTTAGTTTCAATAAATATTCTAATATGTATATACATACATACTTTAGTATCATAGTTGTATACTTTTATACGGTCTTATGTTCATCTATTTACACGCATATTTTCTTTTATATACATTTTTAATACCATATATGTATATTCGTTTTACTATATTAGTTAGTCTTTTTCCCTATTTTATATATACATTTTAAATACTATGTATAGTATATTTATGACTCTATTATTATATATATTTTATGTACACACTTTTAATATTATTATTATGTATATATATTCGTTGTTTTCATTTCTTGTTTAATATTATCATTATTTACGTTTAATATCGCATGCATGATTATTATTTTTAATATTATTATCATATTTATTATTTGTTTTAATATATGCCTGACACTTTTATTTATGTCTATTTCATATCAATTTGCTTTGCATTATTTCGAAAATCTTATTCTTGTTTTCCGATTAATTTCAATGCATAAGGCAACATATTGGTTTAACACCAAGTCGTCAATTTCATCGCTATGTTGGGTGAACATCAATCGACTTGTGTTAAAACGGTATATCCTTCTCAAAAAAATCAAAAAGATTGAAAATTCTTGTCTTTTCAAACGGATCACGATTAAATCCTATATTGAACTCGTATCTTTGAAAATCAAGACAACACGTGTTTATAATATACCAATTTTGGGCGTCGCGAGGGTGCTAATACCTTCCTCGCGCGTAACCGACTCCCGAACCCTAATTTTTCTTTGGATTTTAACGTAGACCTAAACTCAGCATTTTATTTGTTTTAATAAGATATCTAATAGGTGTCCGATCACACCTAGGAAAAAAGATCGGTGGCGACTCCCTATTTATTTCAAAAATCAAACGTCAAATTTCAAACTTTTTTTTTCAATAAATCGCCACAATTAACGACCAAGTTAAGCTAAAATTTTTACGTCGCTACAAAAAAAGCCATGCACATATAGAAGAAATAAATCCATAAATAATTTTTAATTCATTTCCCGAAATATCAATCCTATATGATATGATCACATATTAGACTATAAATTCTTTTAGCGGTAATTATTGAAAAAACTTCTTTTATCGGTTTATGGAATTAATTGTACATACATCCAATATCAATTGATCCTTGCAGTAGGTTTCCTCCAATATTCAAGGACTTTACACTTAGCCCTTTAATAGATGTCAGATCACTGTTCTTCAACCTATTCCAACTCAAGTCAAGCTCTTCCAAATTCATCCCTATACAAAAATTGTGATATTGTTTCACGGAAATTTTGTTTTATATAACTTCAAACAAAAATGCTGGTTAAAATATGCTATAGGTCCTTATATTCTTCATAAATTTGAAATTTAATTCTTGTATTTTAATTTCAAGAAATTTAGTCCATTTACTTTTCAGATTTGAAAATTCAAGTCCAATTGTTAACATCATTTTTTTGTTAAATTTGTTGTTGTGACATGTTAAAACAAAACAAAAATTTAATCACTTGGTAGTAATGTAACTAAAAAAAATGACATTATAATGAACCTGGATTTAAGAAAATATTTAATTGTGTTAATAATTAAACTTGAATTTTAAAATCTAAAACGTAAAAAAATTAAATTCTAAATTAACGAAAAATACATGGAATACTTATAATATATTTTAAACAAAAAATTCAATTTCTCCCAATGCTTTTATCTAATCTGGTGCAGTAATAATTTATTACTAATTAAGGATTTAATCTATTAGCTGAGTTGCTTATAAATTCATGGGTCATACTAACTTGAGAACTTGGTTTATACCTTGTAAATGCTGGAGACTTTGGATCCTATTGTACCTTAAATCCAACACCTTCAAGTTTGGCACACTCTTCACTTCTATTCAAGAGCAATGAAATATATGTTTAAATAAATAAAAAACCAAAATTAATAAACATATATAAGACCTATAGTAAGATATGAGCTAAAATAAATACAAACCAAAAATCTAAATGTGATTTAGACAAAATGAGACTCAAACTTGTGAGCCAAAATCATTAACTTTAAATTGAAATTTTCTTTTAAAAAAGATTTTTAATTTCTTTGCTATTATCATTGTGGCATTATCACTAAATATTTGCAAATAAGTAGTTAATTAATGCAGTAACTTATAGTTTGATTTGTTTAAAAATAATTCAATATATATATAAAGTTAATTAATTCAAATTATACTTTTAATAAATATAATATTTATTGATCCTTTAATTAGGTTATTCTCTACACTCAAAAACTTCAAATTAGAAAGTGCTCCAAGATGTGTCAATAGGGTATTATTGAAGGAATTGTAACTCAAATCAAGCTTTTCTAAATTTAAATTGTTTCTCACCATCCACAAAGCATTTAGATGAGTGGATTTGTTATCAAGGCTGTAATAGCCCAAATTTGACCGGGCCTTAAAACCAAAAACTTAAAATAAATAAATAAATGTTTATTTATTTAAACAGTCCATATACAGAGCCCAAAAATTAAAACCCAACAGCCCAAATACCTAAACCCTATGCCCGGTTACAACCTGATAGCCCATACCCAATTATGCTACCACCCCATACCCATTAAACCCGGGGCCCATGGGGCCCAAATGTTTAACAGATGAGGAAAGACCTAGGGTTTCTGGAACCCTAGGCGCCGCAAATGGGTTTCCAGAAGCTTCGCGCCGCAATCAGTCCAAAAGTCACGTCCCTTCGACTCGTGTCCGTTTGTCTCGCAGTGATTCCAGGCCTAGACCTTTCTTTCCTCTCTCATTTCAGAGAGAATTTTAAAGTTTTTTTAAAACATCGGTTTAAAATGATTTTAAAACCAAAATCGGGGCTTATATAGCCCTACAAAAACGGTGTCGTTTTGCTTAATTCAATAAGCATTAAAACAGCACCGTTTAGATTAAGGATTCGCGTGTTGACCCGTTTATCCGGGGAGGATCTGCGTGTTTTTGAAGATTGGGTTAATTGCCCAATTGGTCCTTCCGCATTTTTATCCTTTAAAATTAGGTTTATTTTATCTTTTAATTTTGCTCAAATATTTTATTTTTTTAATTTGGTCCTTGGGCTCTTTTAAAAAAAAGCGCATAAACGATGTCGTTCTAAAAGGGAATATTTTCCATTTTAATCCCCCTTCTTGTGCGTACATTTTAATTTGACCTTTTTTTTAAATTCTGAATTTTTATCTGTATTTTTATTTCTATTCTAATTTAATCCTTTCTAATTTTATTTTTTATTCTAACTTTATTTCTTTTTAGATTATTTTTATTTATTTCAATATTTTGTATATATATATTTATCTTAAACCTTTTTTATATATTAAATTATTTTAATAATATTGTTTCATTCATTATTTTTCGTATATATTATTTATTTTATTCTAAATCTTTTATAAATATAAAAATTGTTTTATTTTTCTATATTATTACTTTTCATATATTATTTTATATATTATAAGTATTATTTTAAAACTTGTATACTATTATCATATATTATTTTAAAAATTATATATTATTTTACATTTATATACACATATTGTATGATATTTCAAAATATTTTTTATATAAAGTTTTGTTTCGTTACTTTATATATATATATATATATATTATTTTATTATATTTCATAAATTACTTTTTCTTTATCTATTTACAAAGCATTAATTATTTTTTAAATCATTTCTTTATATCTATATTATTTTAATATCCATTTTTTTAAAATATCGTATTTATTTGTTATTTAAACATTTTACTTCTTAACTTACTTTGTATATTTTTTTTAAATAATTACTCACTTTATTTTATATTTTAATACGTATTAAATCTTTTATATATTGTTATATTTTATTAAAAGCTAGTTTCATAATGTTATTAAGTGTTGTTTGTTTGATATATATATGTTACTACATTATTATTATTTTTATATATTATCACATTTGTTTTGTATATGTATTTATATGTCTAATTGTATAGCATGCATCGTTTTTTAAATTAACGATTACTTTGTATGTTCATATATTTTGCTTATTCATCTTTAACATATGTTATGTAATTTTAAACATGTATATATCTAGTGTATGATCTTTGCATTATTGCTGTTCTATTGTTTAAATGCATGTTTTATTTGCTTATTATTGGAATATTCTATTTTATATGATTCTTCATACATCAATAAAAATGAGATTCCAAAATTTTCAAATAAAAAGGCAATGCTTGGTATTTGGAAACTTCACGAAAGGTAGTGCCCTAACTCACTGGGTTGCAACTTTTCTCGTTGAGTTCGAATAGTTAAGTACCCTTCTAGGTTTTAAGGTTTTCAAAATACGAGTAATTGTCTTGAAATTTCAAAGCGGGTGTCCTAACTTACTGGATATGGCGTTTTGTCATTGTAAGATAGGGATTTTCAAAAGGGGCTAGCTTAGCTTCGAATGTCTTAAAAATATTACTTCCTAACTTATTGGATGTAATATTTTGATTCATTTGATACAAGTGACCCTAATTTTCAAAATTAAAATATTCTAAAGAGGATTGCATCTTAAAACTTTCAAATTTCCGACATTAAAGACACTTGATAATCAATTAGGTACCAATTTTTGGGCGTTACGAGGGTGCTAACCCTTCCTCGTACGTAACCGGCTCCCGAACCCGTTTTCTGATTTCGTAGACCAAAACTAATAATTTTTAAACAAAATGTTTTAAAAGGTGATCCAATCACACCTAAAAAGGTTGGTGGCGACTCCCGTTTTCGTTTTTCTTAAAGTCAATTCCCATTTTCTAAAACTCGATTTTAAAAATGGTCTCGACAAAGGGAATATTAAAATTATTTGTATGTATATGTACAAAATTTGATAGTGTAAAATATATCAAACACATACCTTGAGAATTTTGAAAGCTCTCAATTTTATTGAAACTCATAACTATCTTCCTCAGCTTTGTTAAATTATTCAGCACTATCCAAATCATCACAAAAATATAGCTATGAAATTTTAAGTTAAGTCCTATTAACCCAAAAAAAACATGAGTTTAAATCATCATTATACTAAAAAAATTAAAATTAAATTAATTATCTTTATTTTTTTTAGAAAAAACCAAGCACATATACAAGAAATAAATAAATAAATGTTTTTCTAATCATTTCCCAAAATATGAATCCTATATTATATAGTCATATAGTAGACTATAAATTCTTCTTGCAGTAAAAAATTATTAAAAAACTTCTTTACGTATAGCTTAACTTATTGGTTTATGAAATTAATTGTACATACCTCTAATATCGATTGATCCTTGCAGTGGGTTTGCTCCAATATTCAAGGATTTTACACTTAGCCCTTTAATATATGTCAGATCATTGTTCTTCAACCTATTCCAACTCAAGTCAAGCTCTTCCACATTCATTCCTGTAGAAAATTTGTGATATCGTTTTACGGAACTTTTGTTTTATATAACTTCAAAAGAAAAAAATATATATTGGTTAAAATATGCTATATCTCCCTACACTCTTCATAAATTTAAAAGTTTTAATTTTAAGAAATTTAATTCCTTTACTTTTCATATTTAAAAATTTAGGTCCAATTGTTAACACCATTTTTATTGTTAAATTTGTTGTTATAACATTTTAAAACAAAAAAAATTAATTAATTACTTGGTAGTAACGTAACTAAAAAAATGACATTATAATAAATTTGAATTTAAGAAAATTGTTTAACCGTGTTAACAATTCGAACTTAATTTTAAAATTTAAAAAATAAAAAAAATAAATTCCAAATTAATGAAGAATACAGAGATTCATGGTATATTTTAACCAAAAACATACAATTCTTCAATTCCCGCATAAATCAAGACTCTTCAATTCTTTAAAAGGGAGAAATAAAGAGACATCGAGATACCAAGATGAATCTCTTCCGTTCCATTTGGGAGGAAGAAAGAGTCCTTTCACTCGTCCACTGATATTGTGGCATTCAATGAATTCCCAGTGACAACAATTTGAATCTTTCTCGGTTATCCAGTCGCTAACATCAAAAAACGAACTGAGTTGTCAGCACCCCTGGGTCTAACGCCACCCTTGTATGAACATGGTAAAAAATCAAGTTGGCTTAAATCCAACTATATGAATTTCATATTTTAGATTAATGTCATATTATTTAACTAAATCATCTAAAAAATTAACAATTTTTTAAACTATTACAAAAAAATTATTTTGAATATTTTCTAAATTTTAAATGTATATAAAGACCTAATCTTCAATTAGAAAAGACAATACAATATGAAATCTCTCATATAGATAAAAAATGAGAGAGACCAATTCATTATATAACCAACTAATTATAGAAATGGTAGGGATTCATTACACATAGTATTACACACTTTCCTAACTTTGTATATAATTTATATTTTAAGAAATCAAACTTTTGAATTTACCAATATAATTGTACTTGTCATGTATGTAAAGTTTCGAATCGATCCAATATCTCTATCATATCAATAAAAAATATTGTTATATGTAATTGTTGAAAGGTTTTTGTTTCCATAAAATAAATGTTAGAAATTTTTTATGTACTCCAAAATTGACATGAAAGATCTACATAAATAGAACATAAAATTGAAGAAGATGGTGGGGACTTGTGAGCTGAATCATGAGATAGAGGATCGTATAGTGTGGATTCACGACAAGGGAGCGGTATTCTCAGTTAAAAAGTTGTCGCAGTTGCTGGCTTATGATGGAATAGAAGCTGTTGAATTCCCGTTTGATAGAATTTGGAGTTTGAAAGTTCCTCCAAAGGTGCGTAACTTCTTGTGGATGTTGGCAATTAATCGCATTCCAACAAAAGATTTTTTGATAAGTCGTAGGATACAAATAGATTCATCAAATAGGGGCTGCCCATGGTGTGATAGAGTTTTGGAAAATACTAACCATTTGTTTTTTGAATGTTCGTTTATCAAAAGCTTCTGGTCTTTCATTTTTAGCTGGTGGGATTTAGTTTGGAAGGATGTGGCAAATATTGATGAATTATGTTCTGTGTGTTGGAGTATGAAGTTGACAGGTATTCAAAAGAGTTTATGGTTATTGGTAATTGCGGCTTCATGTTGGACACTATGGCTAGCTTGAAATGAAAAGGTGTTTGAAAGGTCAGTGGCTACAATTGATTCTTTAATCTTTCAATAAAAAAATGAGATCGTTGTTGTGGGCTAGATCGGTACATGATGTTTGTATATTTTCGGAGGTTGATTGGTGGGGACGACCTAAGGATTGTAGATTGGGTAGAAAATTGGGGAGGGATAGGGATTGTGTTTGGGATCCTCCTCCTATGGGTTGGTTGAAATTTAACATGGATGGAGTAGTTGTGGAGGAGGTTGCGGGCTGTGGAGGGGTGTTGAGGAACGAAAAGGAAGTGGTATTTGATCTTTTTTCTGGTAAATGTGGTGCGTGTGGAGTGGAGCAAGCGGTAGTAATGGCTATTAAAGTTGAAATTTTATTGATTTGATGCGGAAGGTAAATGTTCCTCTGATTGTAGAGTTTGAATTGAGTAGCGTTTCTGATTGGTTGAAGTATAGACGTTTACGACCATAGTCAATGATAAAATTATTTGCGGATATTGAAGGAGGATTACATTATTTGGTGGAGATTAAGTTTGTGGTCACAAATAGTCAGAAGAAGGGTATGGCTAATTCATTGGCAAATGTTGGACTATCCAGGAATCACTTTTTTAAAGCATATTGGTAATCTGTTGTTTCTTGGTGAATTGTTTTAGTGTAGTCTGCTTGCTGTTATATTTCTTTGTATGCTGAATTGCCATTTTTTACAGCTTTGTCGCTCAGACATGAGCTGGGAGTTTTTATTACTCTATTTTGCTTGTAATCAATTGATTGAGCTAAAATAAAAAATAATACACAAAATTTATGTTAGTAGTTTATAATGTTGGTTGTAATAATATTTTATTACGTAGAAAAGTCGAATAATTTAATTTTGTTCAAATAGTTGTGTTGTAAAGACGTAACCCTTGTATGTAAAGGTTTCACATAAAGACATAACTTTATACAAAGTTACTTATAAAATAATACAACCCTATAAAAGGGTAT
The DNA here is from genome assembly GCF_007990345.1 of Gossypium hirsutum. NCBI lineage: Eukaryota > Viridiplantae > Streptophyta > Magnoliopsida > Malvales > Malvaceae > Gossypium > Gossypium hirsutum. Next base: position 114,016,226 of record NC_053433.1, on the reverse strand, counting down.
CTTATTAAAAGATACATGTCGAAACCATTTTTAAATCGAGTTTTTAAAATGGGAATTGACTTTAAGAAAAATGAAAACGGGAGTCGCCACCAATCTTTTTAAGTGTGATTGGATCACCTTATAAAATGTTTTGTTTTAAAACATTAATTTTGGTCTACGAAAGTCGAGAAAACGGATTCGAGAGTCGGTTACGTACGAGGAAGGGTTAGCACCCTCGTAACGCCCAAAAATTGGTACCTAATTATTATCAAGCGTCTTTAATGTCAGAAAAAACAAAATTAAGATGCAATCCTCTTTAAAATATTTTTATTTTGAAAATTGAGATTCGCTTGTATCAAAATATTGACACTAAGTTAGCCCCCTTTTTTTGAAATCCCTATCTCGAAACGACAAAACGCCACATCCAATAAGTTAGGACACAACGCTTTAAAATTCCAAGACAGTTGCTCGTATTTTGAAAACCTTAAAAAATTTAGAAGGATATTTGACTATTCGAACTCAACGAGAAAAGTTGCAACCCAATAAGTTAGGGCACTACTTTTTCGAAGCTTCCAAACACCAAGCATTGCCTTTTATTTTTTGAAAACTTTGAAGTCTCGTTTTTAAAGCCGATGCATGAAGGAGTGCATTAACATAATAAAACATAACATACAAGATAGCATATTATAGTAATAGGTAAATAAAAGCATAATAACAATAACATAAATGTCATACATTAATTAATATATATATAATAGAAATATAAAAATATGGTAAATTTTAAATAAGTAAAATATACATACAAAAAAACAACATATATCAAAGAAGAATAGATAAAACATATAAATGTGTAATTCAACATATATATATTAATAAACGAAAAAAAAAATGATGCATGATGTATAATTGTATAAAAACAAAAAAAGATAAACAAATACAATAATATATAAAAATAATAATAATAATATAGTAACATATGTTATTAAGCAATCAACACTTTATAAAATCATGAAAATAGCATTTAATACATGGACAATTTATAATATTTTAAAAAAAATAAAAGGTTTAATAAAATAAAGTGAGTAATTTGGATATATGTGTATATAATTAAAATACAATTTAGATATGGGTGATAATAATATGTTATAGATAAACTTTTAATTTTAAGATAAAATAATAAAAAAATTATGGTATTGTATTATATCAAATAATATAAACATTTAATAATACATAAAAATATAATATTTAATAGTGAATTTTAAAATAGATAATATATAATAGTATATAAAAATAATAAAAAATGAAATAATTTATAATATATAATATAAAAATGTAAGTTTTTAAAATAATGTATAATATAAATAAATATATAAGATATATAAGTTAAAATATAATATATAATAATAATTTACAAATTTTGAAAATATAATAATATAATAAATAATATATATAATAAATTAAAATAAGTTTAAAAGTATATAAAAAAGGGGTGAAATTAAAATGAATTAAAATTTATAGGGTTATTTTTTAAAAGAATAGAAATCGAGGGCCACTTGGAAAACACGTTTGGATTAATGGACTCACTGGACAATTTGCCCTAATCCCAAAACGGCACCATTTCCCTAGTTAAGCCTTAAAAGGCCATTTAGGACTAAATTGAAACAGATACAAACTGTTAGGGCAAAATCATAAATAAAATAAAGCATGATTATAAACACACAAAAAGGTGAAAGGACTGATTAGATAATTAACCCAATTCTCAAAAACACGTGGATCCTCCCCGGGTAATTGGGTCAACGCGCGGATCCTTAGCCTTAATACGACGTCGTTTTAAGCTTATTGGATTAAGCTAAAACGGCGTCGTTCTGTTGTGGCTATATAAGCCAAACTATTGGTTTTAAATCATTTTGAATCGGTTCTGGAAAAAAAAAGAAAAAAACTCTCTGAAAGAGAGTTGGGGAGGGGTATTCGGAGGGTCACCGGACCTCTATCTAGGGGTTTGTACGCGCTCACGCGCCCTCATCTTCTCCACCGCATACGGTGGTTGGAGGTTTAAAAACCTCACCTTTCAATGCCGATTAAAGGTATTGCTTTCTCCTTTCATTATTTGCAGTATATATACGTACATATATTTAAAAAATTTCACCTTTGTGTATTCAATCGATTGAGATGCTTGCTGTGTATATGTATGCGAGAATAAATTCTTTTGCTGAATCTCTAAATTTTTATTGATTCTCTCTGTGTGTATTTTTCAGAGCGTAAGTCCCTTTACATCATTTTATTTGGGCTTTTATAGCCACTGCTTTATTACATAAACTAGGAAAGAAATCTTCAATTTCTTTCAATTTCTTGTCTATTGTATCCACCGTATCTTTGATTCTGATCTGCTGAAATCCTTTTATTTTAGTTTCCTTTTTTGTTTTTTCGTATCTGCTTTGTTTCCTTTTCTTTTGCAGGTGCTTGCGAGAAATCTGGTGGTGACGAGGGCTGGTGTAGATTCGCGCGCTGATTTCGGAGGCAGAATCACAGCGCTGATGGGAGAGGTCACTGGAACGACGTGAGAGATGAGCAGGCGCATCCGTTGAGATGGATTCTGGAATCTTCCATTTGCGGCGCGAGGAGAAAGAGCTAGGGTTAAAAACCCTAGCTGGTAATTTTAAATTTCGAGCCTCTGCTATTTGGGTCTGGTTTGGGTAGGGTGTAACAGGTCTGGGGTATTTTGGGTTTGCTGTAACGGGTCTGAGGTATTTGGGTTTTGTGTTTGGGCTCTTGTAAGGACTTTATATGGACTGTTAAATAAATAAACATTTATTCATTTATTTATTTCATTTGGTTTTATTTAAGCCCGGTCAAATTTGGACTATTACAGCTGCCGCTCTTTGTTCATTGCTATGTAACGAGAATCGAGGAAAGATTTAGAAAAACCAAATTTGACCGATTTTATCAAATCATAGTCCTCAATCTGCTTCTTGTAAACTTGTGACTGTCATGTTGATATCTTCGATTTGCTCTCCGCCGAACACAGAGACGCCAAATCTGCTTCTTCGATTTGTTCTCCAAATCATCTTAGATTTGTTTAGCGTAAGCACGCGAAAACCAAATCAGCTATGTCTTCGATTCGTTCCTTGTAAGCACAAGGATACCAAACCATCTTGGATCTTGCTTCAGTGAAATCATCTAAAGTAAGATCTGCTATGTGTCTACCCTCCGTTGAAGTGGAGATGCCAGACTTCGATTTGCTCTCTGCCAATACAGAGATGCCAAATCATCTTAGATTTGCTTCATCGTAAACACGTGAAAACCAAATCAACTATGTTTTCGATTTGCTTGTTGTAAGCACAATGATGCTAAATATGGATTTGCTTCAGTATAAACATCTGAAGGTGAGATCTGCTATGTATCTGCTCCCTATTGAAGTGGAGATGCCAGACTTCAATTTGCTCTCTGTGTAACACCCCAATTTTTGGGAATTCTGTGAATGTTGGCATAGGTTTAATTATGTTAGTGGGCCTCTAGAAGGCCCAAGCTTAAGATAGAACCCGGCAATTTTAGTTAATTTTTGTTCCATAAGAAAAAAGGGGTGAAATTATGAAATAGAACCTATGTGAAAATGTTTGAAAATGCTATAGGCTAAATTGAAGTGGCCAAATAAATAGGAGTGCAAAATAGGAGGATTTGCATGACAAACCTCCCATTTTACATGAAGTGGCCAGCCATCATGTTGTTGTAGACAAAATGTACACTTGATATCCATAATTTATGGTACAAATTGATACAAATTGATAATAGGTTAGGTAAATGTTCCATGATAATAGGTTAGGTAAATGTTCCATGATAATGGGTTAGGTAAATGTTTCATGATAATCGGTTAGGTAAATGTTTCATGATAAGAATTTCATGTCTTTTGTATTAAAGAATTAAATGGATGAAATATGAAGTTTTATTAAAAGAAAAAGGGGTGAAAAGAACAAAGTTTTGTCCATCTTTGTTCATCATAGCTGAAAGTTAGAGAAGAGAAAGGAGAGGAGAAAGCTCTTGAGTATTCGGTCATTAGGAGGAGGAAAATTGAAGGTAAGTTCTTGGTATCTTGCTTTTATTTTGAGGTTCATGAGTTCTTCTTGATTCTACCTTAACTCTTGAAGTATATTTTGATTTTTGGTTGTGTTGTGAGCATTTGGTCATGAATTAAAATGAAGGAAATGGTTGTTGTTTCATGTTCTTTTGATGAAAAATGGAAGATATGTGAAGTTGAGCCAAACAAATGAGCATGCATGTGCCTTAGATGCTAAAGGGAAAAATCGGCTAACATGTTGTGCTTTAAAATGATGAAATGGAGATTATGCTTAAGTAAAAATCATAGATATGTGATGATTGATTGGTGATATACATGTTTAAATAACATGCATGCAAGATAGGTGTATGAAAGAGTGATTTGGTAATAAATCTGCTTGGGACAGCAGCAGTAACGTGACTTTGGAAAATCACCATAAATTGTGGGAGATGAATTAGAAGCTGAATAAATTATGTAATTAAAGCTTAATGAGTTTAGTTTCAAATGAAATAAACTAGAACATATTTTGAATTCTGTACAATGAGAAATTTGATTTGTAATGAAGAGTGGTCAGATTAGTCAAACAGTGAAACATGGGAAACGTTAAGAAAAATCTGGTATTGATTGGATAAACCAAAAATTCTGAAAATTTTATGGATAGAAGATATATGAGTCTATTTTCAAGGAAAATTAACGGAACTTGATTTGGGGTTTCGTAGCTCCAGTTATAAATAATTTAGTGACTGTTGCTCAGGAAGACAGCTTGCAGTGAAATTATGATTATGTGGTAAACATTGCCAAAAATTTGTTAATGAGTTGCTTATTGTTTTCTTATAAGCTTACTATGATTTGTAGGTGTGGTTGGCCGAATATTGTAAGGGGTTAATACGTAGTTCGTATTTGAACAGTTAGATTAATGTGTTAGTAATCCAATTGTAGGCAGATCGTGTGTGGATCTCGTCAGCATATCGTCGCAAACAGGTATGTAACTAACACCCTCTTTCTTAGTCTGGATCGGCAAAATTCGAAATGCCGAAATGCCGAAAACCGGTATTTTGTAAATTTGCGAGTGTGCGAATGCTTGTGAGGTAAATCGATTAATGTTTTTGGTAAGCTGCAAAATTTGGACTGCAAAGTGCATGATTTCTGAGCCCTCGATATTTTTGGGCTTAATGGGCCAAAATTGAAATGATGGGCCAACAGGCCCAATTCGGTAAGAACCCTCGGTACGTGATTCTGTTAGTACGTGAAAAGTAGGAATATGCATGAAAAACCCTAAAATAGATAAATTACTGAAATACCTTTAAAAGTAGAAAATTTACAGTTTTACCCCTAGGAGATAAATTATCGAAATACCCCTAGGGTTAAATTGACCTAAATGCATGTTTGACTGTTGTTATTTACTGCATGCCATGTTGTTATTATCTGATGCATGGGACTGGGATATTTACGGAGGAAGTACTGAAAGTGGCTTGTCCACGTACTGGAGGCTTTGCCTCAATTTACTGTTAACTGAGCAGCAAGGCTACAACTATGGAGTGTTGGGCTGGGTGGGTTGAGCTATCCCCACATGGAGTGTATGGCTGGTACGGGTGGAGTGTAGTGGTTGGTGGGTTGAGTAGTCTCCCCAAATGGGCTTGCATATGTTTACTGATGTTGCATGTATTTTGAAATGGGCCTATGGGCCATACTATTATCTAAATAAGGGGCTAAGGCTCAGTTTATTGTAATTTGAAAAGGGCTCTGGCCCAGTACCACTGTTACCTGAATGGGCTTAGGCCCAATAGGCTTGAGCTGACTTGGGCTTTGAATAGGTTTTCCTTACACACTGAGTTTCCCCAAACTCACCCCTTTTATTTTCATCCACGCAGGAAATCCCCAACCATAGTGGGCTTGGAGCTGTGAGGGAATTCGGAGTGGCCACCCGTTTTGAAAGTTTGATTTTCTTCTGGTGAACTGGACATCCTTTTATTTACGTTTGAAGTTTTGGGTTTTTAAATGTAATAAGGCCGCTTAATTATTTTTGATGGTTTTAATATGTATTAGGTAATACTTATTTTAACTGTTGAAATTGGATAGCTTTAGGGCGCGTTTTCAAAAACAACAGTTGATTTCAAAATAACACGACAACAAGCAAAGCTTCCGCAATGAAAGTATTTTCCAAAATTAATCACTTTTCCTAAAAATGACTTAATCAAATCGGTTTCCTAGAAATATCCATGACGTTAAGGTGTGGCAATGGCGGTATGCATGTCTAGGATTGGATCCGAAGGGAGCTTGGTGCTTAAGCAGTCCGATGGACTCACCACCTCTTTTCCGGTTTCCTACCTGGTGCACAGCTTCCATTCACTTTAATACTTAATGAATTAATCTTTTGAACATCAAGTAAGATTTTCTGGACTTAGAATGGAATATTTTTTTTTAACGTTTTTTATGTGGCATGCCGGATCCGGCCATTCTGGGCCGGTTTTGGGGTGCTACACTCTGACAATACAGAGATGCCAAATCATCTTAGATTTGCTTCATTGTAAACACGTAAAAGCCAAATAAGCTATGTCTTCAATTTGCTCCTTGTAAGCACAAGGATGCTAAATCATCTTAGATCTGCTTCAGCCAGATCTGCTATGCTATGGCCTATTACCCTACTGCTTAGGGGATTAAGGCGCGCCATCTTTGATAACATGTAGAATGATTATGCTTGATAATTAGGAATGCTATGATCAAAATGAGTCGAGTGTTCCTAATTAAACATGTTATGATGCAAAATTTCGTGAACAGAACCCCTATCCTATACGTCACCACTCATTCCCCCATTTTTCTTTTCAAAGCATTATTCTTGCTCAGCCTGAAGGTCTGCACCCTTCCTCCAATGCTACGATCCACTGAGGATGTCTGTAAAACAATTTTCCTAAAAATTGAATCGTTGGTTTCTTGTCCATTTTCCTTTTGGACTGAAAAGAAATTCCTCGAGTTCTTTCATCCCTTATTTACATGAATTTCCCAAACAATTATCCTGTTTTAGTTTCTTATATTATCTAGAAATTTCAAAGTAATGCGCAAAACCTCGTTTGTGAACATATTTAGTTCATCTATTATTATTTCAATGCAACATACTTAAGGAATAATAGAAGATGAATAAACCTTATTGGATTAGAATGAATTATCAATAAGATACAAAAGGAAATTAATTTGAAAGCCTATCTTTAAGAAGAAATAGAATACAAAGATAGCAAACAGGATAAAAGTTATGTGCCCAAGATATCGCCACTTGAGTGTCTATACACCAGCTCCATGAAGTCTTTCTTGAGTTCAACATGCGTTTAAAAGATTCAAAGTAATTTGTTGATGCCCTAGTATGCAACGTGCTTCGCTCCTTATAGCAAGATCACTGTGTACTCTTCAAAATTTGAGCTGCCCTTTCGGGTTTTTAACTCAAAACCCTTTTGGTCACAAGGTGCCCTCTGCGGGTTTTCACCTTGGCCTCTCCGTTTTTTTTTTGAAATCTCAAGGCGCCCTTTGCGGGTTTTCACCTTAGATTCTCTTCTCCTTTAGACAAAGTATTTTTTAACTGAGTCTGAGTTTACTGGATTGGGTAAACTTTTCCCATCCATTTCCGTTAAGATTAATGCACCACCGGAGAAAACTTTTTTCACGACATACGGCCCCTCCCAATTCGGCATCCATTTTCCCCTAAAGTCCTTTTGAATAGGAAAGATCTTTTTCAGTATAAGTTCTCCCTCCTGGAATTCTCTTGGTTGAACTTTGTTATCATAAGCTCGCATCATTCGCTTCTGATACATCTGACCATGTCCAATGGCTCTTAGCCTCTTTTCCTCAATCAAGTTCAACTGGTCATATCGGGATTGAACCCATTCAGCTTCATCTAACCTTATCTCTATCAAAATTTGAAGAGAAGGTATTTCTACTTTAATAGGTAACACTGCTTCCATCCCGTAAACTAACGAGAATGGGGTTGCCCCAGTAGAGGTTCTAACAGATGCTCGATAGGCCAGGAGTGCAAACGGTAATTTCTCATGCCAATCTCTATAAGTCTCAGTCATCTTCCCTACTATTTTCTTAATGTTCTTGTTGGCGGCCTCCATTGCCCCATTCATTTTTGGACGATAGGGAGAAGAATTGTGATGCTTAATTTTGAATTGGTCACAAACCTCTGCTATTGTTTTGTTGTTCAAGTTCAATGCATTGTCAGATATGATCTTCTCAGGCATTTTATACCGACAAATGATCTCCTTCTTCAAGAATCAACTCACAGCTGACTTAGTAACATTTGCATAAGAAGCGGCCTCTATCCATTTTGTAAAATAGTCAATTACCACGAAGATAAACCGATGTCCATTCGAAGCTTTTGGCGATATTGGTTCAATAAAATCCATGCCCCACATGGAGAAGGGCCATGGAGAAGTCATAACATGCAAAGGTGAAGGTGGAACATGAATTTTGTCCCCATAAATCTGACACTTATGGCATTTCTTAGTATAGTTGATACAGTCCCCTTCTATAGTGGCCCAATAATAGCCAAACCTCATGATTTGCCTTGCCATCGTGAACCCATTTGCATGCGTCCCACATACACCTTCATGAACTTCTTCTAAAATTAGCTTAGCCTCTACAGCATCGACACATCTCAAAAGTACTTGGTCTTTCCGTCTCTTGTACAGGACATCTCCATCTAAGACATAGTCGCAAGCTAACCTCCTCAAAGTTCATTTGTCATTTTCACTGGCCTGTTCAGGGTATTTACGATCTCTCACATATCATAATATATCTTGATACCAGGGGTTACTGTCATTTCCTTCCTTCTCAATGTTACAACAATGAGCTGGAGCCTCGTAGACACTCATTTGAATTGGCTTTATCTCTTCTTCTTTATTTGCCCTGATCATTGAGGCCAAGGTTGCTAAAGCATCTGCCATCTGATTTTTGTCTCGTGGGAGATAATTGAAAGTGATGTCATCAAACTCCTCAAGTAACCCCAAAACTACCTTTCGATAATTCATCAATTTAGGGTCCCTTGTCTCCCATTCACCTCTAATCTGATAAACTACCAACACAAAATCTCCATATACTTCTAGGGTTTTTATACCTCACTCTATAGCTGCTTGAAGTCCCATGATGCATGCTTCATACTCAGCCATATTGTTCGTGCAATCACAGTCCAACTTGCACATGAAAGGGTAATGATCGCCATTCGGGGATACCAAGACTGCCCCAATTCCATTTCCAACTGCATTAGAAGCCCCATCAAAATTTAACTTCTAAGGAGAATCCTCGGTCATTGCTATGCACATTAACTCCTCATTTGGAAAATCAAAGTTCAATGGCTCATAATCCTCTAGAGCCCTACTGGCTAAGAAGTCTCTACCGCACTTCTTTTTATAGCCTTCTGACTTATGTAGACTATATCAAACTCTGAAAGCAAAATTTGCCATCTCACCATTCTCCCATTTAGAGCCGTTGACTCCATCATGTATTTCAATGGATCAAGCTTTGAGATAAGCCAAGTGGTATGGTATGGCATGTACTGTTTTAATCTCCGAGTTGTCCAAATCAGCGCACAACACAACTTTTCAATCGGTGGATATCTCATCTCACAGTCAGTGAATTTCTTACTGAGATAATAAATTGCCTTCTCCTTTTTCCCTGACTCGTCATGCTGGCCACGCACACATCTCATGGAATTACTGAACACTGACAAGGACAGTATCAACGGTTTATCTGGGCTTGGTGGAGATAATACCGGAGCATTTAACAAATACTGCTTGACCTTTTCAAAAGTATTCTGGCACTCCTCATCCTAAGTACCTTGATTGTGCTTTCTGAGGAGACGAAAGATAGGATCACATTTCTCGGTCAGTTGTGAAATGAACCGAGCGATGTAATTCAACCTTCCTAGGAATCCTCGAACTTCCTTCTGAGTGCGTGGTGGAGGTAGCTCTGGTATGGCTCTGACCTTGTCTGAGTCGACTTCAATTCCCTTTTCACTGACCACGAAGGCTAATAACTTTCCCGAAATGGCTCCAGAGGTACACTTTACTGGATTGAGCTTCAACTAAAATTTTCTCAATCTCAAGAACAATCTTCTCAAGACCTCAATGTGCTCTTTTTCTGTATGCGATTTGGCAATCATATCATCAATGTATACCTCAATATCCTTATGCATCATGTCATGGAATAAGTTTACCATTGCCCGTTGATATGTTACCCCTGCATTCTTTAGTCTAAACGGCATTACTTTGTAGCAAAAGGTGCCCCATAAGGTTATGAAGGTGGTTTTATCCATGTCCTCTGGATGCATCTTTATCTGATTGTATCATGAGAAACCATCCATGAAGGAAAACAACAAATATCCTGCTGTGTTGTCCACCAAAATGTCTATGTGTGGCAGAGGGAAATTATCTTTGGGGCTAGCTTTGTTTAAATCTCTGTAATCAACACACATTCGTACATTCCCGTCTTTCTTAGGAACTGGTACAATGTTAGCTACCCATTCGGAGTATTTCACTTCTTGCAAGAATCTTGCATCGAACTGCTTCTTGACTTCATCCTTTATTTTCAGAATAATATCTGGCCTCATTCTTCGCTACTTCTGTTGGACTGGCTTACAATCCTGTCTTATCGGAAGACGATGTACTACAATATCGGTACTCAATCCGGGCATATCCTGATATGACCAGACGAAGATATCCTTGAACTCTCAAAGCAACTCAACAAGATCACGCCTTGTATCCTCGGTAATCAGTGTTCCAATTTTCAACTCATTCCCTTCTTCTAGGGCTACATTCTCTATTACCTCTTTCTCATGTGGCATGATTTGTTTCTCCTCCTACTTTACCATTCTTAACAGATCAAGAGATACATCATAATCTTGAACATCTTCAAAATCCTGAGGTTCCTCTAAACATATGTCTTATTCGCAAGAGAAATCAGGAGTTGCAGTATCGGTACTCATATCATTGATATCTAGGGACCTATGGGGGTATGAAAGAATATACAAAGAATGAATAAATCTAAGAATGATTGTTTATGTGCTACGAATAAAAGAATAAGAATTGCCAAAATTTAAAGGAATATTGGTTAATAAAAATGAAACAATACTCGTTTAAATTGATAAAAGTTATGTTTTATTTAAATAATAGTAAATGAACATAGCCTATTTCACAAATGTAATCTTACTACTCCTAGGCCCTAGAGTAACAGACATGTTTCGAGAATTACTTTGAAAAGTTCTTAAATACTATAGGAAGGTCTTCCGCAGTCCAATTGTTCAGAGAGCTCCCCAGTTCGTAAGGGCGAATGCCCTCGAGGTTTCCTTGCTCCAATCCCTCATCGTGTATAGCATTAATTTGATGACTTTCTTCTACTAGTAATCCACCTAACTTAAAGGATTTGGATATAGGTGGGAATGTCATCGGCTCCCACTTCACTTCTCCTCCGTTCAGACGTGCCTTTCTTCTCGCTTGACGTTTCTCAATCTCTTGCCTCTTGTGCTTATGGTCTAGCCTGAAGCCCAAACCAAAGCGATCTTTCTTCTCAATCAGTTTTGGGATTTGAATCCCTCCTTGCAACTGTCTTCCTAGTCCTTTTCCTGGCAATGCCCCTTTCCCCATCATCATTTTCAGGGCCATCCTTCTGGCTCTAGACATTTTGGGTACCGGCACCTCACTTTCTTCAAAAATGAAGGTTGCATTGATGATTTCTAAAGAGTGAAAAGAACACTCAATAGCCTCCTCATTTGCCTCGACATAAGGGGCCTTGCTAGTGACTGCTGCTATAATGTCCTCTTCCGCGTTGATGGTTATTAACCGTCCATCTGTCACTAACTTCAATTTTTGGTGCAATGAGGAAGGCACCGCTCCTGCCGAGTGTATCAATGGCCTCCCCAATAAACAATTATAGGAGGGCTTGATATCCATCACCAAGAAATCAACTTCATAGGTATTTGGCCCAATTTCGAAATGGATGTCGATTCGTCCCATCACTTTTCTTTCAATTCCATCAAAGGCTCTTACCACATTATGACATGTTTTCATATCCGAACTGTCAATGGGTAATCTGTTCAAGGTGGATAATGGCAGGACGTTCAAAGCAGACCCATTATCAACGAGTGCACTTGGCAGCGTATATCCTTTGCACCGAGTAGTGATGTGCAAGGCTTTGGTTGACCCTATACCCCCAGGTGGAATTTCATCATCATTGAAATAGATGAAATTGTTAGCACTGATGTTATTTACCAACCGATCCAATTTGTTAATGGATATGTCGTGGGTGACATATGTTTCGTTAAGCACCTGTAATAATGCATCCCGATGCACCTTAGAACTCAGAAGCAAGGCTAATACTGATATACGCACTGGCTGCTTACGCAACTGCTCGACCACACTATACTCGCTATGCTTAAGGAACTTTAAGAACTCCTTAGCCTCCTCCTAATTTACTGGCTCATTGATGGGTATTTCAGTCTCTTTCTTGTCCCATCACTTTTTTTTTTCAATTCTATCAAAGGCTCTTACCACATTATGACATGTTTTCATATGCGAACTATCAATGGGTAATCTGTTCAAGGTGGATAATGGCAGGACGTTCAAAGCAGACCCATTATCAACGAGTGCACTTGGCAGCGTGTATCCTTTGCACCGAGTAGTGATGTGCAAGGCTTTGGTTGACCCTATACCCCCAAGTGGAATTTTATCATCATTGAAATAGATGAAATTGTCAGCACTGATGTTATTTACCAACCGATCCAATTTGTTAATGGATATGTCGTGGGTGGCATATGTTTCGTTAAGCACCTTCAATAATGCATCCCGACGCACCTCAGAACTCAGAAACAAGGCTAATTCTGATATACACACTGGCTGCTTACGCAACTGCTCGACCACACTATACTCGCTATGCTTAAGGAACTTTAAGAACTCCTTAGCCTTCTACTCATTTACTGGCTCATTGATGGGTATTCCAATCTCTTTCTCTTTCTCAACCTCGACACTTTTTTCCTTTGTGGGCTCCACTCTAACGGCCCTCGTATCATAACGTTTCCCACTCCGCGTATGGGAACCTTCATTTTGCACACCCCTAGATGCACTGGCTATACTCTCCCCCTCAAGTACTGTTACACTGCAATCATAACTCCATGGCACCCTCTTGTCATCCTTGTAAGGGAAAGGATTGGGTTTATGGATGACAACTCTGGGCCCGGTTTGCGCCTCCACTTCATTATTCCCTAGTAGGGAAATAATAATTCTTGGCCGGTAGGTTTCTTGTCGTTCATTTCCCAATACACATATTTGTTTTTCGTAAAAACTACCCTAAAAAATCTGTAGCTCTTTGTTAACCATAAGGCCTTGCACCATGGCCTTGAACTCCTTACAATTTTGGATCATATGACCTATCTCTCTATAGAATTCGCAATAATTCCCTATTCCTCTTCTACCTTCTCCAGAGGTCAACATACCTCTCTTCACCATCTCCCATATTACTTTCATGGGTGTCTTCACCTCAGCAATATCCTCCTTGATTTTTCCTTCCCTTATTTCATCGATGGCATTCACTTCTTGATTGCCATGATCTGGTAACGGATTTTCAGTACTAGGGGTACTGTCGAATTTCACAACCCCCATCTTGATAAGCTTTTCCACGGCCTTCTTGAATCCGGTGCAGTTTTCAATCGAATGCCCCGGTATTCCCACGTGATATTCGCATTTAGCATTTACATCATACCATTTAGGGTACGGTGGTTGCAGCAGTTTCAAGTGAAATGGAGCAATGGCATGTGCATCGTATAAGCTTTGATAAAGCTCACGATACGTCACAGGGATAGGCGTGAATTGTATCCTCTCTGAATTTTGTCTTGTACCCGATTCCTGTCTTTGAGTACTTTGTTGCTCTGTTTTAGGTTGAGCAATTGTGACTGCCCTTGAGTTGAGGCTATTCATATTATTCACCTCATTGTTCTTTTTCCTTGGGGCCGATTTTTTAGCCACTTCCCCCTCGATTTTACCGCCTCTCACGGCATTCTCAATCATCTCACCTGCCATAACTATATCCGCGAAACTTTTCGTGGTACTTCCAATCATGTGAGTGATGAGTGGCGCCTTCAAAGTGTTGATAAATAACATGGTGGTCTCATTTTCCAACAATGGTGGTTGTACTTGCATTTCCACCTCCCTCCATCGTTGTGCATATTGCCTAAAACTTTCATTAGGCTTTTTCTCCATGTTTTGAAGTGTAATCCTATCTGGCGTCTTATCAGTCATATGGTTGTACTGTTGCATGAAGGCCTATTCCAGATCTCTCCATGAACTGATTCTTGTACGGCTCAACTGATTGTACCATCTAACCGCTGCTCCTACTAAGTTGTCTTGAAAACAATGGATCAATAATTGATCATTGTTCACATATCCAGTCATTCTCTTACAAAACATTGTTATGTGTGCCTCTGAACAAGTAATCCCGTTGTACTTTTCAAACTCTGGCATCTTAAATTTATGAGGAAGCACTAAATCTGGGACCAAACTTAAGTCTTTGGCATCAATCCCATGATGACTACCAGTGCCTTCCAAAACCCTAAACTTCTCTTCTAACCACTTGCAGCGATTCTCCAATTATTTTGCGGATTTAGTTGCCATTCTTTCCTTCTCCATCAAATCCAAATCAGGAGTGATAGGGTTGATCGAGCTATCACCCAAATTATTTCCCAACCCAGATGGGAAGTTTATGGGGATTCCAGCATCAACTGGCCCATGTTGAGGCCTCACGGTGACAGATGGCCTTCTAGGAGGTGCCTCGGTCTGCAGTGGCACGTGAGGCGGACTAAAGCCTGGAGGAAGACCTTTATTCTCCTCTTCAGTGATCGCCATGGGAGCTTTTCCTTTATCAGTGGCTCTCAACAGCTGAGCCATTTCAGCCATCATGTTCCTCTGAGCCTCTAGCATTTACTCCCCCATTTCATTCTGCATTTTGGCTAACTGTTCTTGCATTTGGTCTTGCATATCTTTTTGTAATTGCTCGAACCTTTGATCCATACTCTTAGTTTTAGTGCGAGTGCCGATGTGTGATTTCTAGATTTTCCTTTCTAGCTTTGGAAGTAAACTTTAACTAATTAGGGTCTTTCTATAACTTTGAATGCAAATGATGTGATGAAATGCTATGAGATGCAAATGCATGAATACAAAAAGGATATCGATTCTGGTTCAACTTCATTAAGAAAATTTTATTTAGAAAAAGAATATCTTTACATATAAGAGGATTACAAATACGCTTTCGCCCTAAGGCCCAAAGTTTTAACTCTATCTAATAAAAGGGCTAACTCTCGTCCTATATCCGACGACGATGAATACATCAGACTCAATACATTAGCTTGAATTGCCAAGTCTTGCACATATTCAGCAACCTCTCGAATCTGGGCTATAGCCTCACCAATGACATGATCCCTTTCTCTGACCTGTCCTCTAGCCTGATGAAGCTCTCCCTTCAGATAATCTTCTTACGCCTTGAGCTGCTCAACCCGGAGTTCACCGTCATGCAATGCCACTTCCAAATCCTCAACCTTGCTTTTTAGCTCCTTTAACTCAACCGTAGAATTATGGTTTTGGTGCCAATGTAGGGATCTTCCAAGCTCAGCTACCTTAGTCTTTAACCCTTTATTCTCTTCCTCTAATGCCAAATTCTGCACCTGCATCTTTTGGAACTTCCTCTCCCAATACTCAGCTCTAGCTTTTTCCTCTTGGACCTCTTTCTACAACTGATCTGAAGATCCCCCTACTCTCGCTCTCCCCAAGAATACTTGTGCCCTTTTGTAATGCTCCTTTAGATCATCTCGATCTTCCTCAATCTTCTTTTTTTCTTTCCTCTCTTTCTCGACCTCCATCTTTTAAACGTTGACGTCCAAGCTCAAGTACATCTTTTTTTCCTCGAGCTTTTCTACCCTCTTCTCGAACTACAAGCTCTTTCTCTCGAACTCTTGCTTCATAATTTCTAACTCTGAGGGCCTTACTTGCAAATATTCCTCTATCGGTCGAGTTCCTTCCACGCTTGGCTTAGGGATGTTATCATTAACCCTTTTGTCTCTCTATTCAACGTATTCTGGTGTGCTTGCAGGGGTAATAGCTACTCCTTTCAACCGAAAAGTCTCTTTCCAAGCACTAGAAACTTCACTAACCTTCCTCTTGTAATTGGCTCCTCTGTATACAAACTCACTTTGAGCTAATCCCTGAGTTGCTGGTACGAACTGCCGTAATCCATGCTGCCTCAGCACGAGCAAAGGGGCATAACCAATGGCACCCCAAATTCCCAACAGGGGGACCCAATCAAAACTGCTGCATCGGTAAAGAACCTCCCCAGGAATCATCCACGGAGCCCTCCACTCGATATCTTTCAACTGAAGGTCTTAAAGTAGTGCTATCCAATTCTCTTCTAGAATATCAACTCTCTTAGTTGCAGCTGCTATGTCTTTCAACGGTGAATAATCCTCGAAGAAGACCCGAAAAATCACCATATCTATCAACAGGAAATGACTGTAGAACCAAGCCAAAAGTAACTGAGCACACCCTATAAACCTGCCAGCACCAGCTCTCCTACATGCATCTAAAGACCTGAATGTTTCCGCCAACATTGCAGGGACAGAAGTGACCTTTTTACTGAGTCGATGAAAAAGATCCGTGGTTGCTTCATCCACATATCCCAAAGCCCTAGGGAAACCATCAGACCATACAGACTTAAGGCAAAAACATCTACCTTCTTCGTCTCATCGGGGTGTGTCAGAATCAACTCTTTCAAAGCGTCCCACGAAATGCACTTGCACTCACCCTTTTCTTTAATTCGGGCCGTGGTCCACTGCTCGCTCATCCCCGTAATAATCATCAATTTTTTCCAAAAGGTAGGGACACAGGCAGCCCGAGAATAGATCCTATCGTTCTGAAATCTGGGACAACGAAGCAAGGCAGTGTACTCCTCCACAGTAGGTACCAAGTCTACTTCCCCAAAAGTGAAACAACTGTACGCCGGGTTCCAAAACTGAGCAAGGGCCCGGAATAAGTGATCGTCTACCTGAACATCGAGCAAGTAAGGTAAGTCCCCGTAATTATCGTAAAATAACTACTTGGTCTTTTTGTCCCACTGATCCCAAATTTCCTTAAGCTCTTAGAGATTATTCTACGTGACACTAATACGAGTGTAATCTGGCAGCTCCGACACGTATCCCTCAGCTATACTATTTCCCTTTTCTAGTTGAGTTTGCTCAGACCATCTATGGACATTGACGTTGCCCTCCATTCTATCAAGAAGTCCGTTCTCCATAATAAAACTTCCTAACTTAGAAACTGACCGTGAATCGATACCTTTTAAATGCAAAATGACATGCACAAAAGAAAGAAAATAGTTAGTATCATATGATATTAATAAACACAAAGATAACCTAAGTATAATTCTATCTATATTGAGCTCTTACAATTTTTCTATATGTGGTTTGTTTCTAAAATTTGAGGTACCCGAACCAGCAGATTCCTTGATCCTCACCCATTATAGGCTCATTTGAATCGAGTTCAGTTCAGGGAAATACATTTCCCTATGGTTACACGAAGATGAAAATCTCACGAAACCATAGGTACGGATGTATCCCGAAAGTGATCCACTATCCTGCACGGAGGCGAAAACCTCACGAAGGCGTAGCTTCTCACTCCTACTTAAGGGTGTGACCACAACGGTCATGCAAATGCAATGCATATCAGAATATAGCAACACATGCAATAATACAAACACATGTAATGCAAAGAGGATTAAATTTTAAAATTTTTAATTTCTGACATTAGGACAAGAGATAATCAATTACACGGCTTGACTCTCTTATTAGTCCCCAGTGGAGTCGCTAAGCTGTCGAAACCATTTTTAAATTGAGTTTTGAAAATGGGAATCGACTTTAAGAAAAACGAAAACGGGAGTCGCCACCAATCTTTTTAGGTGTGATTGGATCACCTTATAAAATGTTTTGTTTTAAAATATTAATTTTGGTCTACGGAAGTCGAGAAAACGGATTCGGGAGTCGGTTATGTACGAGGAAGGATTAGCACCCTCGTAACGCCCAAAAATTGGTACCTAATTGATTATCAAGTGTCTTTAATGTCAGAAAAAACAAAATTAAGATGCAATCCTCTTTAAAATATTTTGATTTTGAAAATTGAGATTCGCTTGTATCAAAATATTGACACTAAGTTAGCCCCCTTTTTTTGAAATCCCTATCTCGAAACGACAAAACACCACATCCAATAAGTTAGGACACAACGCTTTAAAATTCCAAGACAGTTGCTCGTATTTTGAAAACCTTAAAAAATTTAGAAGGATATTTGACTATTCGAACTCAACGAGAAAAGTTGCAACCCAATAAGTTAGGGCACTACTTTTTCGAAGCTTCCAAACACCAAGCATTGCCTTCTTATTTTTTGAAAACTTTGAAGTCTCTTTTTTAAAACCGATGCATGAAGGAGCGCATTAACATAATAAAACATAACATACAAGATAGCATATTATAGTAATAGGTAAATAAAAGCATAATAACAATAACATAAATGTCATACATTAATTAATATATATATAATAGAAATATAAAAATATGGCAAATTTTAAATAAGTAAAATATACATACAAGAAAACAACATATATCAAAGAAGAATAGATAAAACATATAAATGTGTAATTCAACATATATATATTAATAAACCAAAAAAAATGATGCATGATGTATAATTGTATAAAAACAAAACAAGACAAACAAATACAATAATATATAAAAATAATAATAATAATAATGTAGTAACATATGTTATTAAGCAATCAACACTTCATAAAATCATGAAAATAGCATTTAATACATGGACAATTTATAATATTTTAAAAAAAATAAAAGGTTTAATAAAATAAAGTGAGTAATTTGGATATATGTGTATATAATTAAAATACAATTTAGATATGGGTGATAATAATATGTTATAGATAAACTTTTAATTTTAAGATAAAATAATAAAAAATTATGGTATTGTATTATATCAAATAATATAAACATTTAATAATACATAAAATATAATATTTAATAGTGAATTTTAAAATAGATAATATATAATAGTATATAAAAATAATAAAAATGAAATAATTTATAATATATAATATAAAAATGTAAGTTTTTAAAATAATGTATAATATAAATAAATATATAAGATATATAAGTTAAAATATAATATATAATAATAATTTACAAATTTTGAAAATATAATAATATAATAAATAATATATATAATAAATTAAAAATAAGTTTAAAAGTATATAAAAAAAGGGGTGAAATTAAAACGAATTAAAATTTATAGGGTTATTTTTTTAAAAGAATAGAAATCGAGGGCCACTTGGAAAACACGTTTGGATTAATGGACTCACCGGACAATTTGCCCTAATCCCCAAAACGGCATTGTTTCCCTAGTTAAGCCTTAAAAGGCCATTTAGGACTAAATTGAAACAGATACAAACTGTTAGGACCAAATCATAAATAAAATAAAGCATGATTATAAACACACAAAAAGGTGAAAGGACTGATTGGGTAATTAACCCAATTCTCAAAATCACGCGAATCCTCCCCGGGTAATCGGGTCAACGCGCGGATCCTTAGCCTTAATACGACGTCGTTTTAAGCTTATTGGATTAAGCTAAAACGGCGTCGTTCTGTTGTGGCTATATAAGCCAAACTATTGGTTTTAAATCATTTTGAATCGGTTCTGGAAAAAAAAAACTCTCTGAAAGAGAGTTGGGGAGGGGTATTCGGAAGGTCATCGGACCTCCATCTAGGGGTCTGTATGCGCTCACGCGCCCTCGTCATCTCCACCGCATACGGTGGTTGGAGGTTTAAAAACCTCACCTTTCAATGCCGATTAAAGGTATTGCTTTCTCCTTTCATTATTTGCAGTATATATACGTACATATATTTAAAAAAATTCACCTTTGTTTATTCAATCGATTGAGATGCTTGCTGTGTATATGTATGCGAGAATAAATTCTTTTGCTGAATCTCTAAATTTTTATTGATTCTCTCTATGTGTATTTTTCGGAACGTAAGTCCCTTTACATCATTTTATTTGGGCTTTTATAGCCACTGCTTTATTACATAAACTGGGAAAGAAATCTTCGATTTCTTTCCATTTCTTGTCTACTGTATCCACCGTATCTTTGATTGTGATCTGCTGAAATCCTTTTATTTTAGTTTCCTTTTTTGTTTTTCGTATCTGCTGTGTTTCCTTTTCTTTTGCAGGTGCTTGCGAGAAATCTGGTGGTGACGAGGGTTGGTGTAGATTCACGCGCTGATTTCGGAGGCAGAATCACAGCGCTGATGGGGGAGATCACTGGAACGACGTGAGAGATGAGTAGGCGCGTCCGTTGAGATAGCTTCTGGAATCTTCCATTTGCGGCGCGAGGAGAAAGAGCTAGGGTTAAAAACCCTAGCTGGTAATTTTAAATTTCGGGCCTCTGCTATTTGGGTCTGGTTTGGGTAGGGTGTAACAGGTCTGGGCTATTTTGGGTTTGCTGTAACGGGTCTGAGGTATTTGGGTTTTGTGTTTGGGCTCTTGTAAGGACTTTATATGGACTGTTAAATAAATAAACATTTATTCATTTATTTATTTCATTTGGTTTTATTTAAGCCCGGTCAAATTTGGGCTATTACAATACACATATTGAATGTCTATATAAAGGACTTTTCTATTAATCATCTTTACTCTTCTATTTGGAGTGTTGAGGGCTTTGTTGTATATTGAAGGCATGTAAAACCCTTAAGGAAAGTGTTCTACACGCCTCAAAACCATCATATTTTACTAAATTTTTTTTCTTGTTTCAATCTTTATTATTTATTTTTCTAACAATTTAATGATACAATTGTTAATATAATTTGTTTAAGTATTTTTGTTAAAGATATATGATGTTCCATTTTATGTATAGGAAGCATGCGTGCTACAATATGTTAACTTTATACTATTTGGATATTGGAAATCATAAAACATTAATTGAATATTCTAATTAAATTTGTATAAAGTAAATATGCTTTCCTCATAATAAAATGTTTATTATTATAGAACAAAAATATTACAGTCTAGCTTTAGAAAGTTCAAAGCAGATAACCCAAACAAACTTCGAATAATAGAAAAGCATGAAAACTAAATACATACAAATGTAAACCATCAAAGCACAAGGCTACTTGCTTCTTTTTAAGATGGAAAATCATAGAAGATTGTCCTCAATAAAATATCGGCAAGTGTTGGTGCAGTGTTCAATGAAATAAAACCATGCTCGTTGCCAATATGGATTTATATACAAAATGGTAGCAATAACCAATAACACAATTACATAAGAAACAAAAAAGGTCACTTGGAAAACATACGTGTCCATCAAGCCACTTTCTTCTTCATTGT
Organism: Gossypium hirsutum; assembly: GCF_007990345.1. Taxonomy (NCBI): domain Eukaryota; kingdom Viridiplantae; phylum Streptophyta; class Magnoliopsida; order Malvales; family Malvaceae; genus Gossypium; species Gossypium hirsutum. The sequence continues at coordinate 113,994,740 of NC_053433.1, read as the reverse complement.
ATGAGGCATTTGGTGTTGTTGTTGATGGTGAATTAGGCTCATTGCAATCTTTTGGCAGGGGATGTCCACAGAGAAAAGGATTTGCCATGTAACTGCTTTCATCAAAGGTCACAAATTGAGCTTTCTGATATGGAATACTCCCTGACAAGTTGTTGTATGACACATTGAAAACTTCCAGGGTATACAACTCCATCAATTCTATAGGGATTATTCCACTTAGGTTGTTGTGAGAAAGATCTAAACTCTCAATTTTATTAAGCCTTGAAAACGTTGATGGTATATGTCCAGTCAAATTGTTGTGCGGCAAGTTCAATGAACGAATTTCTCTCAATTTTCCAATCTCAAAGGGTATTTCTCCTGTTAACCTGTTACATGATAAATCAATTCCAGACATATCCTTAAGAATGTTTTCCTTGTATATGTAAGAAGATCTCTTTGTCGTATAATCCACTTTTTCATCAATTGGATTCTCAATAAACAAAGTTACATAGACCCGATATCCATCTATATGGCACAAATCCCTTGGAATGGAACCCTCAAGTTGATTGTTGAATAAATCCAATGCCGTCAATTCAGATAGATTCGATATCCATCTTGGGAGCTTGCCTGACAAGTTGTTATTACTTAAATCCATAACCATAAGGGGAGATAGACGGACAATTGTGATATCAATACTCGGTAACCTCCCATCAAAGTTGTTGCCATCTAAATATAAAAAATTTAATGAATTTAAGCCAAAGATAGTTGGGGTTATCTTCCCACTCAGACGATTATTCGATAGTCTAAGAAACACTAATGAGTCACTTTTAGCTAACTTTTCTGGTATTCCTCCATGTAACTGATTATGTGATAGATCTAAATAGAACCCAATGTACCCACTTTTCAAACTACCCAAACAAGGAGGAATATTACCTTCAAGGATATTGCTAGATAAGTTTAACATCCTTAGTTGTGGGAAAAATGAACAAATGTTTGTTGGAATTTGGCCTTGTATTTTATTTGCAGATAGATCAAATACGAACATGTATGGATTTGGATGTGAAGGGAACTGGAGATCACGGTTGATAAAAGAATTGCCCTTCATTAAAAATCCTCCCATTCTTGTATTGTTCTCTAACAACTACAAAGGAACGTTTCCTCCAAAATTATTATATGAAAGATCAATAACTCTTAGGTCATATTGGTATAGAGGAATTTGGGAACTTCATTGTGGACTTCCTTTGGTGTACAATTTGACAAACGAAAAACTTTTATTTGGAATTTTGGGATCCAAGTTCGAATGGCAGGCTCTTTGACTAACTCAATTTGATCGCTGAAGAGGACTTCGAGATGTGAGTGGTTGGCAAATGACATGAAAAAAGATGGAACTTTAAATAGGTTTCGCGTAAGAAAAACAAATTTAAGCAATGTGAGATTGGCTAGAGTAGTGGAGGCACCATTTCCAATGAATTGATTACCAGAAATATCCAAATGATAAAGAGATGATAAGTTAGCCAAACATGAAGGAAGTTCTCCCTCAAGTGCATTTTCGCTAATATCCAACACCTCAAGCTTCCGTAAGTCACACCATCCTGTAAAACAAATTCAATAATAATAATAAACAGTTACTTTTTCAAAATTAGTTAAATAATATGGACTCGTCTCCAAAATCAATGATAAGAAATCGTTTAGTCTCGCTTAAATAATTAAATCATAGTTAATTTACCTTGGGTAGGTAGTGTTCCGGTCAGCCCACAGTCATGCAAAGACAAGGCTTTGATTGAGAGAATTCAACACACGAATGCTGTGAAGAATGTTGCTGAGATGTGAACCATCCAACACTAATTCTTCTAAATTGATCAAACCATCTAATTCTATAAAGATTTGCAAATAGAAAGTAGTTAATTAATGCAATAACTGAAGAAAGTAGCTTGATTTGTTCAATAATCATTAAATGTAATTATACCTTCAATAATATTTATTGATCCATTAATTAAGTTATTCCCTACATTCAAAGACTTCAGATTGGAAAGTCCTCCGAGCCGTGCCAATAAGGTATTATTGAAAAAATTGTAACTCAAATCAAGCTTTTCTAAATTGATCAACTTAAGTTGTCTCTCACCATCTACAAAGCATTTAGATAAGTAGATTTATTATCAAGGGAATATTAAAATTGTATGTATCTATACGAAGTTTGATAGAGTAAAATATATCAACACATACCATGAAAATATTGAAGGCTCTCAATTTCATTATTACTCATATCCAACTCCTTCAGCTTTGTCAAATTATTCAACACTATTCAATTCAGTTAAATATTCATTTTGTCAGTTAAATAATCATTACAAAAATATAGCTATGAAATTCTAAGTTGTGTCCTATTCTAAAAAACTTCTTATTGGTTTATGAAATTAATTGTACATACCTCCAATATCGATTGATCCTTGCACTAGATTTCCTCCAATATTCAAGGACTTTACACTTAGCCCCTTGATATATGTCAGATCACTGTTCTTCAACCTATTCCCACTCAAGTCAAGCTCTTCCAAATTCATATCTGTAGAAAATTTGTTATATTGTTTCATGGAAAATTTGTTTTATATAACTTGAAACAAAAAATATTGGTTAAAACATGTTATAGGTTCCTATACTTTTCATAAATTTGAAATTTAGTTTTTGTACTTTAATTTCAAAAAATTTAGTCCCTTTACTCTTCAAATTTGAAAATTTAGGTCTAATTATTAACATAGTTTTTTGTTAAATTTGTTGGTGTAACATTTTAAAACAAAAAAAAAATCAATTGGTAGTAATGTAACTAAAAGAATGATGTTAAAATTAACTTGAATTTAAGAAAATGTTTAACCGTATTAACAATTAAACCTGAATATTAAATTTTAAAAAGTAGAATGATTAAATTTCAAATTCAAAAAAATACAGTTATGGTATATTTTAATAAAAAATATTCAATTTCTCCCTATGCTTTTGTGTTATCTGGTGCAGTAATAATTTATTACTAATGATTTAATATATTAGCTGAGTTGCTTATAGATTCATGGATCATTCTAACTTGAGAACTTTGGTTTATACCTCGTAAATACTGGAGACTTTAGATCCTATTGTAGCTTAAATCCAAGACCTTCAAGTTTGGCAGACTCTTCACTTCTACTCAACAACAATGAAATATATGTTTAAATAAATAAAAATTCAATTACTCTAAATTGACAAAGAATATAGGAAGTTATGGTATATTTTAATAAAAAATATTCAATTTCTCCCGATGCTTTTGTCTTATCTGGTGCAGTAATAATTTATTACTAATGATTTAATATATTAGCTGAGTTGCTCATATAAATTCATGGATCATCCTAACTTGAGAAGTTTGCTGATTGAATATGGGATTCAATTTATACCTGGTAAATGCCGGAGACTTTCGATCCTATTGTCGGTTAAGATCAAGACCTCCAAGTTTGGTAGACTCTCCACTTTAATTCGAGAGCAATGAAATATATGTATAAATAAATAAAAATTCATGTTTATTTATTAAATGATTTTAAATAAAATGATAATTTTATTTTTTATTAATTAATTATTGTTCTATTCATTTTTTATTATAATTTATTTTTATATTTAGGCTAATAAATAAAATATCTACAAGACGTATTAAAATAAATATATAAAGGGCCCATGATAAGACATGAGTCAGAATAAATTATTTTTATAAATAAATATATAAACGACGTAAAAATTTTACTTTGATCGCTAGTTGAGGCGATTATTTGAAAACTTTGAAAATGGAATTTTAGTTTTATTAAAAGAGGGAGTCGCCACCGATCCTTTTTCTAGGTGTGATCGGACACCTAATAAATCCTTCTTTTTAAAAGAAATTTTATTTTTTTAAACAAAAAGAAGGCCGAGTTTAGGTCTACATCAAAAGCCAGAGAAAAAATAAGGTTCGGAAGTCGGTTACGCACGAGGAAAGTATTAGCACCCTCGCGACGCCCAAAATTGGTATCTCGTTAAGCATGTATTGTCTTAATTTTCAAAAATGCGAGTTCAATGTAATATTTAATCATGATCCGATCAAAACACGAGAATTTTTACAATCTCAATTTCTTTTGAGAAGGACGTTCCGTTTTTAACACAAGCCGATTGATATTCACCCAACATAGCGATGAAACCGACGACTCAATGTTAAATCGGTATGTTGCCTTATTTATTTTTGAAGTTGATTAGAAAACATAAAAAATATCATTTGCGATAGGAAATTGTAAACAATGCAAGCGATGATACAATTAATGAAAAACATTAAAATATAATATTAGCATAAAAATAACAATAATATTCACAATAGAAATAATGTTCTAAAATAATAAAAGGAATAGTATTCGTAGTAATGGTAAAAATACTAATATACACATGAAAAATACACACGTATATATGTATGTTAATGATGATGATAATGACAATAAAAATAACAAATATTATGTAATAAGTGTAAACGAACTTATAATTTAAGTAAAAAATGATAAAATAATAATGGAATAAATATAGATAAGTATTATGTGAAACAAAATAATGATACAAGATAATAATAATAATAATAATAATAATAAAATCCAAAGTTTGAAATTACATAAAAGTATAAACGAATAAATAATAAAATCAATGTATTATATAAGACGTAAATGTATAAAAGAAAAGCTATAATAATAACAATAGTAATTATAATAAAAGTAAAAAATAATAAATTTAACAATAATAATATTAGTGATAAAAATAATAGTTATAAAAAAACATAATAACCATGACAATAAAGAATAATAGTAATAATAAAAATAATGAAAATAAAAGTAATATTAATGATACATTATATTATGATAGTGAAGTAATAACAATAGCGATAATGATAATAATAATTAATAAGTTAAAATAATTAGTAATAAAGTAATAAATAAATAAATAAACATAAAAAGGGAAGTGTATAATATAATAATAATATTAAAATAAGGTAATTAGAAATACTATTATATAAATACCTATACATATATATATACATAACAAAAATATTCACTATATTAACAATGATAATAATAATAGTAATAATATTAAAATAAAAAAGAATAATAAAATATAATAAAAATAATAAATTAATTAAAAAATAATACTATATATATATACATGTACATAGGTAATAAAAATTATATACTACTATATAATAATAATAATATTGAAATATGAAAAAACAAATACAATAAAAAAATTGAAATAAAGTAATAAAAAAGATAAGACTATGTACAAATATATATATACATATATAATAAAAAGTATACGCTATTGTATAATAATAATAATAATAATAATAGCAAAATACAAAAAGCACGCATAATAAAAATATTAAAATAAAATAATAAAAAAAGCTATAAAAATAGATATACATATACGCACATAAAAAATATACACTAATATATATATAATAATATTGCAATGCAAGAAAGCAAATATAATAAAATATTAAAATAAAGTAATAAAAAAGAGCACTACTATATATATATATGCATATATGTATGAAAAAAATATACTAATATATATAATAATATTGCGATGAAAAAAAAAAGCAAATATAATAAAATATTAAAATAAAATAATGAAAAACACTACTATATATATACATATACATGTACGTATATAACAAATATGCACTAATATATAATAATAATAATAACGATACGTTTTATAATAATAGAGTAAAATAATGATGATAATCCATATTAGATAAAATAGTGGAATAATAATAAACATAACAACATTAAACCAATTAATCCAATTACAATATTAAATATAATAAATAGGACTAAAACGAATCTAAAGTAAAATTCAGGATCAACTTGAAAAATGATAAAGGACCAAATGCGAACACGTGGAAGAGAGCAGGGATCAATAGAAAAAAATTCCCATTTCTGAAATGACGCAGTTCACATGGGGGTTAAAATGAAATAGAAATTAAATTTTGGGTAAAATCGAAAAAAGAAAAAGTAGAATGGGACCACATTAAGACGGCCTCAAAAGAGGAAGGACCAAGGGCACAAATAGATCCTTGGTCCAAAAACACACGGATCCTGGGCTTCCTTGGGTCGGGTTTCGGGTCAGAGACCAAAACAACGTCGTTTTGGCCCCTGAACCCACACACCAAAACGGCGCCGTTTCGTCTATAGTATTTAAGTTATTTTCTTATAATTTTTTTTATTTTTTTTTTGCTTCATTCTTATTCAAACAAAAACAGAGAACCCCCATTCCCTTCTCCCCCTTTTGGTTAGGGTTTCTAAACCCATTTTTGCCGCCATCATCATGGCTCTTTGAAGTCGCCGGGGCTTTCACCGTCAACGGTGGTCAGGGCCACCAAGATCCAGGTGAGTTTTTTATTTTTTATTTAAAAACGATTTATAATGAAAATAATGAGATCGAATCAAAAGAAAACAAAAAAAAAAGGAAAGGAAACTAAAGGAATAAGAAAAAAAGAGATTAAAATCAACCTTTCTTTCTTCTTGTTGTTTTGCTTTTCAATTTTCAATACTTGTCTAACAGTCTTTTTTCTTTTTTTCTAAACAGAACAACCAAAGAAAAGAAAAAACTAAAAATCCCTCCTATTTTACATTGTAAATTCGGCTTTTATAGCCTGTTTGTACATGTCATAGCTTTTTCTTTTTTACTTTTCTTATTTCTCAGCCTTGTTACTATTCAATCACTGTTTTGTATTGTCTTGCTTTTGCTTGCTATTGTTTCTTTGCTAATTTGGTCTTCTTTTACAGGGATGGCAGAGAGTGGTTGAAGGCAGTTTGAAATTTCAGATTTTTCTTTTCTCTCTTTTTTTTGATTTGGGCTAGAGTTAGGTTAGGCTATTAGGTTTTGGGTGTTTAATGTGTTGGGTTTTGGAGTTTAATGTAAGTGGGTTTTGAAAATTTAATGTAAATAGGCTAAAATTGACCTACAACACAAACTAAAAATTTAAATATGGTTTACACAGAATAAAATTAAAAAAATATTATCTTAAAATTTTTAAGGATTTAATTTTGCCATTAAACCAAAATCGTTAACTTTAAGATGAATTTTTCTTTTAAATTTTTTTTTTCAAATGATGCTATGATCATTGTGGCATTATCACTAAAGATTTGCAAAATAGAAAGCAGTTAAATAATGCAGTAACTCATAGTTTGATTTGTTTAAGGCTTAATGACAAATCTCACTATTAATGTTTGTATGTTTTTGTCAAAATAGTTTTAATTGTATTTTTAAAATTTTTTTAGTCATTAATTTTTGTTTTCTTTTTCAAACTGCTTTTTCTAATAAATTTAAAGAAAGTACTGTTAAAAAAGTGAATGGGGATGATGTAGAATTTCATACATAGGATATTTTTAAAGAGATATAATTTATTACTTAAATAGCACTATAAGATCATTACATGTGGAAAATAATAAAATAAATAATACATGAAATTAAAAAAATAACTCTTAATTTAAATAAAATAAACAAAATTATCTAAAAAAAAGTTTAACTCGGTAGGAAAACCTCTCAATAAACAAACGTATGAAAGATTTAAACCTTCTAAAAAAAGATTGAATCCTTGAATTTATTCATTAAACCTATTAGAAAAAGCAATTTGAAAAAAAAATAAAGGTTGATGACAAAAAACAGCTCCAAAATACAATTTGGATCATTTTACCAAAACATGCAAACATTAGTGGCCAAATTTATCATTAAGTAATTATTTAAAATCATTTAATATATATTTGAAGTTAATTAATTTAATTATACCTTCAATAAATATAATATTTAGTAAATCCTTCACTTAGGTTATTCTCTACGCTCATAAACTTCAAATTGGAAAGCCCCGAGATGTGTTAATAGGGTAGTATAAAAAGGAATTATGACTCAAATCAAACATTTCTAAATTAATTAAGTTGTTTCTCACCATCCACAAAGCATTTGTATGCATATATACATACAAATTATTTGTATATGAAATCTGATAGAGTAAAATATATCAAATACATACCATGAGAATATTGAAGGCTCTCAATTCTATTTGAACTCATATCCAAGTTCTTCAGCTTTGTCAGATTATTTAACAACGCTATCCAAATCAATTCAATACTCATTTTGTTAGTCCACTTAAATAATTGTCACAAAAATAATTATCCCTAAAAATAACATGAGTTTAAATCATCGTTTTACCAAAAAAATTTAAATTTAATTACTTATCTTTATATTTTTTTGAAAAAACCATGCACATGTACTAGAAATAAATACATAAATGTTTTTTAATTCATTTCCCAAAATATCAATCCTATATGATATGATCATATAATAGACTATAAATTCTTCTAAAAGTTAAAAAATTATTAAAAAAACTTCTTTACGTGTAGCTTAATTTATTGGTTTATGAAATTAATTGTACATACCTCCAATATCGATTGATCCTTGTAGTAGGTTTTCTCCAATATTCAAGGACTTTAGACTTAACCCCTTAATATATGTCAGATCACTGTTCTTCAACCTATTCCAACTCAAGTCAAGCTCTTCCAAATTCATCTCTGTAGAAAATTAGTGATATTTAAAAATTGTTTTTTATATCTTCAAATAAAAATAATGGTTAAAATATATTATAGGTCCCTATACTCTTCATAAATTAGAAAATTAGTTTTTGTACTTTAATTTCAAGAAATTTAATTTCTTTACTTTTTCAGATTTTATAATTCAACTCCAATTGTTAACACAATTTTTTTTTGTTAAATTTATTATGGTGACAATTTAAAACAAACAAAAAAAAATTTATTACTTATAGTAATGTAACTAAAAAAATGACATTATAATAAATTTAAATTTAAAAAACTGTTTAACTGTGTTAACAATTATACCTAAATTTTAAAAGCTAAAATGTTCTCTCAATGCTTTTATCTAATCTGGTGCAGTAATAATTTATTACTAAGGATTTAATATATTAGCTGAGTTGCTCATAAATTCATGGATCATACTAACTTGAGAACTTGGTTTATACCTTGGAAATGCTGGAGACTTTGGATCCTATTGAAGCTTAAATCCAAGACGTTCAAGTTTGGCAGACTCTTCACTTCTATTCGAGTTTAAATAAATAAAAATCCAATTATTCCCCCGAGGTTTTATGGAAAATACAATAAACCTTAATATTTTTTTATTAAATGATTTTAAATAAAAGGATAATTTTATTTTTTTATTAATTAATTGTTGCTATCATCTATTTTTATATTCGGATTAATAACTAAAATATCCGCAAGGCATATTAAAATAAATACATACAGGGCCCATGGTAGGGCATAAGCTAGAATAGAAACAAACAAACCAAAAATCTAAATATCATTTACACAAATGAGACTCAAATTTGTGATTAAAATTTTGCACTTTGAGATAATTTTTTCTTTGAAAAATGATTTTTAGTTTTTTATTAAGTGATGCTATCATTGTGAAATTATCATTTGACACATGACAATTTGTAAATTGGATATCCTAGCTAACTTTTTTAACGCTCAAAGGATTAATTCAATGTCGACTAAACCATTAGGTCCTTATTTGAGCCAAAAAACTATGTACTTTAAAGATCAAGTGAAAGAAATAATATTAAATTTAATATGATTTGCCAAAATTCACTATCATATTAAATTAAAAATTATTCTAAATAAAGTAACAAAAAATATGAAACCAAAAATAAATTACCCAAAATGAATCTACTCAAAACCAATTAAAATATTTGGGAGATGAAAGCTCACTTGATAAAATACTGTCATGGAAATCATTAAGAGATAATTTAAGGATTTCCAAATTGCTGAAGGCAGATGATAAAGATACTGCAAGAAGGATTTTTTTGGTTGAAAGAAACAAATTATAAAATATTGAATAGAGAAAAATCACTAACTTGAACTAAATTTCCATCGGCAGTGCGACAAACCTTTGTTATCAATAAAATCCTTTATTCCATTCCGGAATAAATCAAGACTCTTCAATTCTTTAAAAGGGAGAAATAAAGAAACATCGAGAGACCAAGATGGACGTCCCGAGTTCCATAAATGTTTGATAGAAAGAGAAAGTCCTTTCACTCGTCCACTACTATCCAGTGACAACAATTCGAACCTTTCTCAGCTATCCAGTCGCTAACATCGAAAACAGAATGGAGTTGTAAGAGAGCAACTCTCTCCTGCTCCCAGCACCCCTGGGTCTGTATGAAAAACAGAGAAGTAGTGAGCAATATCCATAACAATTTAAGATCCATCATCTCAAATCCACTCAGCTGCTACCTTGGAGCATTTGGATGAACCAAAACCTTAAGCTTTATACACAACTATGATTCTCAATTTTCCAAATTGTGGGCCCAGCTAATTTGATTTTTGCTCTAGTTGTGATTAATTTCATTCTCAATTTTCCAAAATATGGGCCCAACTAATTAGATTTTTGCCTAGTTGTGGTTAATTTCATTTTCAATTTTCCAAAATAAGATTGATTGCTCTGGGTATTAATATTATTATATATAAGTAAATTTTTTTATTTATAAGAATATAATGATTTACTATCAACTAATAATATAATAACAATAAATATTTTAATTGGTTCTATTTTTGGGGAACAAAGTCCTAAAACTCTCCATAGTAGCAACAGCGTGGACTGACTAAAGGTATTGAAATCTATGTAAAACGTAAAAAGAAAATGTCATTTCGCATGTAGGGATTTATGAACGGAATCTAGACGATAATTTCACATTGACCCTTCATCCTGATGAATTTGTGAAAAATGTGATTTCGCATGCGGATGGTAGGCTCCCAACCCCTTAAAATTAAAATTTTACATTCACTTTTTATAAAACCATACAATTTAATTTCATCCAAAAAAGAAATTATTTCACTTCAGTTGATGGTGTAAAATGTACAAGGGAGCTCTACCCATTCAAAATAATTAATTTTCAATGTAAATATTTTAATAATTAATTTATAATAAAAATTCCATTTTGCACACCAGTGTCTTCTTTTTTTTTTCTTTTTCGTTTTAGTGATTTAACAATGTGAAAGGCGTTAAAGTAAACAAACTTGTCAATGGCGCAGCATTGTTGCCAAGAACCGCGTTTATTATGTTGCAATTAGCATAATATACATTTTACATGATAAGAAATTGAATACATCCAACAGATTCAAAACTAAAAAGCTTAGAATTAGATGTGAACGGCGAAAGCCGACTTGACCACTGGCACTTGATGCAGCATATTTATCATACTCAGCTTTCAAAATTTGCAACTCAACAATTTAAGGCTTTGCACCAATACTTGACCTGTAAAAAATGTGGCTGGTGAACTGGCCTGACCACATAGAGCTAAATGGAGTTGCTTTTGATATAGTATTAATATGTATTACGGGTAGGGTGCTGATGCAGAGCCTTAAATAGCAGAATTGGAAATTTTGAAAGCCGAGTATAAACGTCATAAATGAATAAATTCATAAATAAATTTAGGATATCTTCTATTTGGGTCCTATGATGTATTGTCTGTTTAATCAATCACATATATGTGTCTATCTTTTAGGAGTCATTTGCTTCGATACCCAAGAAAATGTATCTCCGCAATTAGACTTAATAGATGTCATATTAGCCTTTCAATCGATTTGCTCATTTTCAACTAGACTAAGGGTTGATGAATGTCGAATCCACAAAAAATAAATTCCTACGCTTAAACTGAAATTAAATTAAATTTATAGTAACAGTAAATAAGGTCAATCTCACAAAAATTAGACTGATTAATTTTACGATTTGTTCTTACTGATATTAGATGAATCTACAAAATTAAAGAAAAGAGGATTAAATCTAATAGAAATTAAATAAAAACAAAATAAAAACAAGTAAAACAAAATTAAATTTAAATAAAGCAAATATGATTCTCAATTCTCCAAAATATGGGCCCAACTAATTTTATTTTTCTCTAGTTGGGGTTAATTTCATTCTCAATTTTCCAAAATAATAGCAAGAATTGAACCACGGCCTTTGGTATTGTCAGTTAAAACCCATAAGATTAATTTCTCTCGATATTAATATTATTATATATAAGTATTTTTTTATTTATAAGAATATAATTATTCTACTGTTAACTAATAATATAATAACAATAAATATTTTTATGGGTTCTATTTTTGGGGAGCAAAGTCCTGAAATTCTCCATAGCATATCACCTCAGAAGAAGTAGGGATTGACTTTTGGGAAAGCCAAAAGAAAAGATGAATAAGTGGATTCACTAGAAAACGTGGCCACATAATAATTTGTTTTTGATAATAATTTGTTGTTGTTCTTTTAATATGGAGGTTTTATGTTGCAAATAGACCATAATATTGGTGTTGAAACGGTTGTATACAACCATTATAAAGAATCCATAGTATATATTAAAGGTTAAATAAGTAATTAAATAATATGATAATATAAGTTATAATATAACATAATTAAAAAGCCATGGTTCATAATTTTCTCTTTGAGCAAATATGAAAATAGAAAGGAAAATAAAAAGAAGCTAGGTTTCAGTTGTATTCAAGTTTGATTAAGGTATGAGTTTAGCTTAGTTTTTGATAACTTTTACGTTTTTGATATCGTTGCTTCGAATACTATCCGACCCATGCTAGAATTTTTTATTTTGATGAATGTTTTGAGTTATGCCATTGATGAATATTTGTATTTTATGATGTTTAATAATAAATTATGAAAGATATGTTTTGGATTAATATGTTTTGTATTGGAATTTTTGATGAATTTGAGTAATTAGGGCTAAATTGCAAAAATAATAAATTGAAGGACTAAAATTTAAAATAAAAAAAAGTGAGGACTTGTTTGGGTATGAGGAGTATTCGGCCTAAGCATAGTTTGAGCAAATTTTGCTTATTTTGTGTTTTATGCAATTAGGACTAATTTGTAAAAATACAAAATATCAGGGGTAAAATGGTAATTTTCCAATTTATATGTTGTTGGATTAAATTGAATGAAATTGTATTTGAATGAGATTAATTTGAAAATTGTATAGATCAAGAACAAAAGAAATCGGACTTGGATCGAGGAAAAGCAAAAATAGTCGAATAGTTGATTTACATCATTCGTCGATATCCAAGGTAAGTCTTTAAGCAATTAAACATCGTTAATTTTGAATGTAACTTAATTTAATATGTTGGTTTGGAATTTATAGGTATATGGTAGATGTCGAAACCGTCCCTTGATTTAAAAATAATTATAATTTAAAAAAAGGGGGGAAATCGACTTTTGAAAAAAAAATGCATGGAGTCGCCACCGATTCTTTTGTTTTGGTGTGATCGGATCACCTAAGAATTTGGTTATTTTAATAAAACATTTGTGATTTACTACAACAACGATTCTGGTCTACGAAAATTTTAGAAAACGGACTCGGGAGTCGGTTACGTATGAGGAAGGGTTAGCACCCTCACTACGCCCAAAAATTGGTACCAAATCGATTAAATATCGTCCTTATGTCTAAAATTAAAAATATTTTTGAAATGTGGTTCTTTTTTAATAATATTTGAATAACCCGAGTTGGTTGCCAAAAATCTTCCTGTTTCGACGTCCAAAAACTTATAATTCGAGAATTACAAAAGGATGCTCAACTATTTAGTCCAACGAAAAATCGAAGCCCAGCACGATAGGGCTCAATTCTCAAATCGCCAAACATTGAACATCGTCTTCGTTTCTAAATATTTTTTCTTATAAACATGAGTGAGAATATAAAGGAATGTTCGATCGTTTTGAGCAAACGAGAAATCACAACCCAGCACGATAGGGCATGATTCTCGAATTGTCAAATGCTGAATATTGCCTTCGTTTTTTTTTTAAGTTTTTGGAAGATATGAATGAAATTTTGAAGGGATACTTGATTATTTTGAGCAAACGCGAAATTGCAACCCAACACGTTAGGGCACGATTCCGCGAATTGCTAATTATCGAACCTCGTCTTCATTTTGAAGAATTTTAGAAGACGTGAGTGAAATTTCGAAGCGATATTCGATTATTTTGAGTAAACGTGAAATTGCATCCCAACACGTTAGGGCACGATTCCGCGAATCGCCAAACATCGAATATCGTCTTCGTTTTAAAGAATTTTAGAAGACGTGAGTGAAATTTCGAGCGATATTTGATTATTTTGAGCAAACACAAAATTGCAACCCAACACGTTAGGGCACGCTTCTGCGAATCGCCAAACATCGAATCTCGTCTTCGTTTTAAAGAATTTTTGAACAAATGATTATAAACCTAGCTTAAGACGTATTAATTCGATTTGAAATAAGACAAAATTAATCATAAGATTCGGGTTTTATAGAAAAACCACATTTCAAAAACAAGATGGAAAACGATGATATGAGGTAATAGGCGTGTACGAGATGTGATCAACTAACGTACAAATAATTAAATCGCTAACCTAAAAGTGTGATCCAATTGCGATAATACATGGAGGATAATTACTACGAAACAATGAATAAATGAATAATACAACGATAACATGCATGGGAAATAAAATGATTAATATTAGACACAAACAAGATGCAAATCAAAGACATGATACAGTATAAAACTATTTTAAAATGAAGACGAATAAATGGACACATAAAATGTAGATTAACTAATTCATATATATATGTATAAGGAAAGACTAGAGATAGATATATAATTTTTGAAATAGATATTATAATATGGAAATTTAAGTCAAATTGCATGTAAAATGTTTTTAAACACAAATATATTTAAGAGTTAACGAAATATATGATAGTACAACAAAATATATAATACAAAAAAATACATGACAAAACATAAGGCCCAAAATAGATTTATAAAAAAATGTACATATAAATTTATAAAAGAATGAGATTAATAATAATACATATATAATTTTAAATTGGTTTAAAAAATATACATATCCTCATATCAAAATATTTAAATAATAGGATATATAGAACACATAAGTAATATGATATATAAAAAAGGTATTCAAAAATGATAATTTTAAAAATACAAGAGGGAAGTTTCTAAAAACAATTTTATATATATAAAGAGAATAAAAGAAACATAAAGCAACGAGTATTTTAAATAAAAAATCTATTGAGGTAACAAATATGTTAATACATATACATATATATATACATATAAATTTAAAAGCAAGTGCATGTAAAATAACGTGGAGATGATAACATGTATAGGACTAAATGACGTATGTTAATCCAACATATTTACTAATATAAGCAAGTATGAAAATAATTTAAGTAGAACACATATGCAAAACATATAAAAAAGGCTAAAATATATGGTTAGAATAATACCAAAACATCATATGTAAGAAGATAACTTAACTTTATTATAGTATATATGTATATAGAAAATAAAATAAAAATATTAACATAATAAAAGAAACTTCAAAATAATCATGAATAAGCAGTCAAGAATAACAGTTATAAACTAAAAGGGTTTAATCAAAATCAATCCAAAATCAAAAGGATAATTTGACGACAAAACTAAAAAAGGACTGAAGTGTGAAGTGCACAAAGCGTAGGGACTCGAACTGGAATTAATCCAGGCCTCAAGACGCTGCGCACGAGCACGGACCTGATTGCAAAATAGCATAAATTAAAGGAAACAATTAAAAAAAATGGCAGACGGGCCGATTTAAACATGGCGCGAAAGGGGAGGGATTTAAAGCGCAATTAACCCTTTACCGCAGCAAACACGCGGATCCTGAGGGTTAGGAGCCTGGTCGGGTCGGCCTCATTCGCATGGCACTGTTTTGGGCCATTGAAACGAGCTCAAACGGCACCGTTTTGGGTTCTTTATAAAGACCTCTTTTGGCATGTTCAACCGAAACCCTAGCCTCTATTCTTCTTCTCATCCGAACTCTACCCCTTTAATGCCAGCGCCGATCTGCCTTCACATGCAGCAATCGACTGGTTCGGACCTTGAAAGGTCACCTAGCGGCTTCGAAGCCCCCTCAAAACTCCGATTTCGACGGAGCAAAGGAAGGCCGAGGACCCAAAGAACAAGGTAAGTTCACTTCATCTCTTTCCTTTTATTTTCGTAATACGATGATGAAAGATTCGAGTAGAATACCGGAGAAAAAGAAAAAAGAAGACAAAATATAGAAATCTGAAGCAGAAATCACCTTTGCTATTTTTTTGAACGTTCTCTATTATCTTTGTATGCGTATTTTCGCGTAAAAAATTATAGAGATTCGGAGCTTGGCTTTATAGCCGGCCAAAAGAAAAGAAAATAAAAAGGAAATAAAAATAAGAAATACAATTTTTGTTTGTTTCTGCTGCTGTTGTCTTTCCTGTATTTGCAGGTACGGGGTGGTGTTTGCGTGTGTACGAGAGCGTGGGCGTGGCGCCAGGAGGCTGGGGTGTACAGAGGCATGGAGCTACTGTCCGGTTGTTGTTGCGGCGCAGGAGAAAGGGTGTGATTTAGGGTTTGTCTTGGTTTAATATTCTGGGCCTATTGGGCCTTGTAAATTTGGGTTAAGTTAAAATTGGGTCTTGGGTCATGGTTTAGTTATTGGGTCTTTAATAGGACACTAACTAAATGGACATTTATTTAATTATTGGGCTTTTTACTATTTAGTTTGAGACTAATGGGCCGAGCGAATTTGGCCCACTACAGCTGCCCCTCTTTGCTTATTGTCGTGTAACGAGAATAGAGCAAAGACTATAAAAAGGACTAAATTTGCTCGGTCTGGCTAAGTCTCAAAATCTTGATCCTCATCTTCCCCAAAGGTATTCTGATGTCTTCAGGAGTGTCAAATTGGCTATTCTCAACTTGCTTCTTGAAAACTCGGGAACATCAATTTGTTATTTTCGATCTTCTCTCTGCTAATACAGAGATGTCAAATCTGTCATCTTCGATCTGCTCTCTGTCGACACAGAGATGCCAAATCTGCTATCTTCGATCTGCCCTCCGATAACATAGAGACGTCAAATCTGCCATCTTTGATCTGCTCTCCGCCAATACAGAGACGCCAAATCTGCTATCTTTGATCTGTTCTCCGCCAATACAGAGACGCCAAATCTGCTATCTTTGATCTGCTCTCTGCCAATACAGAGATGCCAAATCTGCTATCTTCGATCTGCTCTCCGCCAATACAGATATGGCAAATCTGCTATCTTTGATCTGCTCTCCGCCAATATAGAGACGCCAAATCTGCTATCTTCGATCTGTTTTCCGCCAATACAGAGACGCCAAATCTGCTATCTTCGATCTGCTTTCCACCAATACAGAGACGTCAAATCTGCTATCTTCGATCTGCCCTCTGACAATACAGAGACACTAAATCTGTTATCTTCGATCTGCCCTCTGATAGTACAGAGACGCCAAATCTACTATCTTCGATCTGCTCTCTGCCAATACAGAGATGCCAAATCTGTTATCTTCGATCTGCTCTCCGCCAATATAGAGATGCCAAATCTGCTATCTTAGATTTGCTCTCTGCCAATACAGAGACGCCAAATCTGCTATCTTCGATCTGCCCTCTGATAATACAAAGACGCCAAATCTGCTAGATTCGCCAATGTCGCTACATTGTCTTCTAAAGACATGAGATGTAGAATGGGTTTCCTGTATCTGTGTATGCCAAATAATTAGGGTGCCATGATCTAAATGAATTCAATGCCCCTGGCTATACGTGGTGTTTATGTCAAGTAATTAGAATGCTATGATCTGAATGAACTAAGTGCTCCTAACTAAATGAATGATTATGAATGTAGAAATGTTATGAGAGTAATTCCTTTTTAAACGCTTAAGGTGTCATTGCTCATAATTCGTCCGGGTTCTATCATTGATGTGCTATCGCGTCTTCTTGCTTAGTCGTTATCTCTGACAGAAAATTTGAAGAAATAGTCCTAATTTGGACTACTCTTTTTCTAATGTTTTCCAACTTTGAACCTGGTTAGTCCTGACTAGTGGCCCTGTTTCAGGTCCTTGTACTATTTAGAGACTTTCCAGAGTAATATGCATAACATCTTTTGTGTGAATATTATATGTGCAAAAATCGTGATTTCAACAAAAATGCTCGAAAGAGATTATCATAATGGACAAATGGAATTTTATTAAGCAAAATTTGATGTGAATACATAGGATAACGAATCTGATAAGGTGCAAAAAATGAGAAAAAGGTGCCCCAGATATCGCAACACGAGTTTCACTATTCTAATTTCTCAAAGGCTCCTTCGAACCAAATGTGTGTTCAGGGGATCCTGCGTATTTTGTTGATGCTCCAAGGTGTACTGTTCTTCTGTCTTGTTGATTTCGGAAGGACAAGACTACTATATGCCCCATATTCGAAATTTGAGCTGCCCATTTTCGGGTTTTCAACTCAAAGCCCCTTTGGTTCCAAAGTGCCCTTTACGGGTTTTCACATTGGCCTCTCCGTTTATTTTTTTTTCAAGGTTTCAGATCTTAGAGCGCCCTTTGCGGGTTTTCACTCTGGCCTCTCTTTCTTCAAGTAAAATACTTCTTGACCGAATCTGAATTTATAGGATTGGGTAAGTTTCTACCGTCCATCTCAGCTAGAATTAATGTTCCTCTGGAGAAAGCTTTCTTCACCACGTAAGGCCCTTCCCAATTAGGCATCTATTTCCCCAAAAAATCCTTCTGTATGGGAAGAATCTTTTTCAAAACCAGGTCTCCTTCATGGAATTCTATAGGGCGAACCTTTTTTTCATAAGCCCGCATCATTCATTTTTGGTACATCTGACCATGACGAATAGCTTTTAGCCTCTTTTCCTCAATCAAGTTCAATTGGTCATATCGAGATTGGACCCAATCTGCTTCGTCCAATTTTAGTTCTGACAACACTCAGAGGGATGGAATCTCGACTTTATCGGCAACACCGCTTCCATTCCGTAGACCAAAGAGAAAAGGGTTGCCCAGGTTGAGGTTCTGACTGACGTTCGATAAGCAAATAGGGCAAACGATAATTTCTCATGCCAATCTTTGTAGGTCTTGGTCATCTTCCCTACAATCTTCTTAATATTTTTATTGGCTACTTCCACTGCCCCATTCATCTTTGGGCGATACGGTGACGAGTTGTGATGTCTGATCTTAAATTGACTGCAAACCTCCGCTATCGTACTATTGTTCAAGTTTAGTGCATTGTCAGATATGATCCTCTCTGACATTCCATATCGACATATGATCTCTTTTTTCAAGAACCTGCTCACTGCTGACTTTGTAACACTAGCATACGAAGCGGCTTCTACCCATTTGGTGAAGTAGTCGATAACCACAAAGATGAACTGATGCCCATTGGAAGCTTTCAGCGATATTGGTCTAATCACATCCATGCCCCATATAGAGAATGGCCATGGGGAAACCATGACATGCAGTGGTGAAGGAGGCACATGAATTTTGTCTCCGTAGATTTGGCATTTATGGCATCTCTTGGCGTAATTGATACAGTCTCCTTCCATGGTGGACCAATAGTACCCGAATCTCATAATTTTTCTGGCCATTGTAAAGCCATTAGCGTGTGTCCCACAGACACCTTCATGGACTTCTTCCAAGATTTTCTTAGCCTTTACAGCGTCTACACATCTTAATAGCACTTGATCCTTTCTTCTTTTGTATAGGATATCCCCATCTAAGACATAGTCGATGGCCAATCTTCTTAGCGTTCTTTTGTCATTCTCGCTTGCCTGGTCCGGGTACTTACGATTCTTCACGTATCGCAATATATCGTGATACCAAGGGTGATCATCTTTCTCTTCATCTTCTTCAATATTGTAACAGTGGACCAAAATTTCATAAATGCTCATCCGGATGGGTTTGACATCTTCTTGTTTGTTCACCTTGATCATGGAGGCTAAAGTAGCCAAAGCATCAGCCATCTGATTTCCGTTTCGTGGAAGGTAGTGGAAGGTAATGTCATCAAACTCTTTAACCAATTCCAGGACTAGCTTCCGATAATCGATTAACTTGGGGTCTCTGGTCTCCCAATCTCCCTTGAGTTGATAAATCACTAGCGCAGAATCTCTATACACCTCTAGCACTTAATCTTGCATTCTATGGCTGCACGGACTCCCATGATGCGCGCCTCGTATTCCGCCATATTATTCGTACAATTAAAATCCAATTTACTAGTGACTGGATAATGATCTCCATTTGGGGATACTAAGACGGCCCCGATTCCATTGCCCACAGCATTTGACACCCCATCGAAGTTCAATTTCCAAGGAAGTTCTTCCAGAACACCTTCTTCAGTGGTAACAATACACATTAGGTTTTCATTCGAAAAGTTGAAGTTCAGAGGCTCGTAGTCTTCCAAAGCTCTACTGGCCAGAAAATCTACTATTGCACTTCCTTTTACTACTTTCTGGTTCACATAGACTATGTCGAATTCAGAAAGCAGAATCTTCCATTAGGCCATCCTTCCATTCAAAGCTGTTGACTCCATCATGTACTTTAAAGGGTCCAATTTTGATATGAGCCAAGTGGTGTGATACAACATAAACTGCCTCAGCCTTCGGGTTGTCCAAATTAGGGCACAACACAACTTCTCTATCGGCGGGTATCTTGTCTCACATTCTGTGAACTTTTTACTAAGATAGTAAATAGCTTTTTCTTTCCTTCCTGACTCAACATGCTGACCCAGTACGCACCTTATGGAGTTCTCGAATACTGCCAAATACAGTATCAATGGCTTATCGGGGTTAGGTGGCATCAGCACCGGGGCGTTGGATAAGTACTATTTGACCTTGTCGAAAGCCCTTTGCCATTCTTCGTCCCATTAACCTGGGTTATGTTTCTTGAGGAGGCAAAAAACAGGGTCACATTTCTCGGTCAGTTGTGAAATAAACCGAGCAATGTAATTTAATCTTCCTAGAAAACCTCGAACTTCTTTCTGAGTGCGGACGGGGATAACTCTTGTATGGCTTTAACTTTTTCTAGATCGATCTTTATCCCTTTCTCACTAACAACAAATCTGAGCAACTTTTCAGACTTGGCTCCAAAGGTACATTTGGCGGGGTTGAGTTTTAGCTGAAATTTTCTCAATCTCAAGAGCAATTTCTTCAGGACTTGTATGTGCTCCTTCTCTGTTCGAGACTTAGCGGTCATATCATCGACATAAACCTCGATCTCTTTATGCATCATGTCGTGAAAAAGGGTTACCATGGCTCTTAGATAAGTTGCCCCCGCATTCTTCAGTCCAAATGGCATCACTTTATAGCAGGACGTGCCCCACATGGTTACAAATGTGGTTTTCTCCATATCTTCAGGATGCATCTTGATCTGGTTATATTCGGAAAAATCATCCATGAATGAAAACAGTGAGTGTCCTGCTGTGTTGTCCACTAGGGTGTCGATATGAGGCAATGAGAAATTGTCTTTCGGGCTGGCTTTATTCAAATCTCTGTAGTCCACACACATTTGCACTTTTCCATCTTTCTTAGGGACGGGGAAGATGTTGGCTACCCAATCTGAGTATTTTACTACCTTCAAGAATCCGGCGTCGAACTGCTTTCGAACCTCTTCTTTTATTTTTAGTAAAACATCGGGCTTTATTCTTCAAAGTTTTTGCTGAACTGGCTTACATTATTCCTTTATGAGGAGTCGGTATACCACGATATTAGTGTCCAACCCTGGCATATCTTGGTGTGACCATGCGAAGACGTCTTTGAATTCTTAAAGTAATTCAATGAGGTCTCGCTTCATCTCCGTAGTGATACATGTTCCGATCTTCACCTCTTATCTTTCTCCTAAGCTCACAATTTCAACTGATTCTTTGTGAGGTAGGATTTGTTTCTCGTCTTGTTCTACCATCCTCAACAAATCAGGAGATAGGTTATAGCCTTGGTCATCTTCAAAATCCTGAGAATCATCCATACACACATCTTGCTCGAAAGGAAATTCTGAGTCGCTAGCAATGTCACTCGTATCATTAATATCTGGGGACCTGTTATGAGGATGAATGCAGATACAAAGAATCAAAAGAAATTCGAAGCATTTATTTGCGTGGTATGATTATGAATGACGACTGAAAGAATATCTAGAAGAATGTTTCAAGAATAAAAGAATTCAAACGTAATCATTTGTATGGCTATGAATGGAATTGAAAGGACGAGATAACATTTGCCCAAAAATGATAATAACCGTGCATTTTATTGAAATATCATTTTTAAACATCGGCCTATTCACAAAAGTTTCTTATTACTCCTAGGCCTAGAGCAATAAGTGTGTTTTGGACATTACTCTGAATCTGTTCTAAAAACTACAGGAATCTCTTCCGCAATCCAGTTGTCCAGAACACTTCCAGGTGTGTAGGGGCCAATGCCCGACAAACTTTCTCTTCCAGTCTCCTCTTCGTACATGACATTGATGTCCAAGCTTTTCAGCCTTTCTTCTATAGCTCCCGTCATTGGTGTATCTCTTTCGGGATGAATGATTCCCCCGGACACAAATGTTCTCGATATATGGGGGAATATCATCGGTTCCCACTTGATTTCCTCCCCCGTTAACTGTGCTCTCCTTCTTTCTTGCTTCTTTTCTAGCTCTCTCCTCCTTTGCTTTACATCCGGCTTAAATCCTAAGCCGAAGCGATCTCTCTTGTCCTTCAGCATTGGCGTTTCAACCCTTCCTTGCAGATGTCTCCCAAGTCCTCTCCCGGGTAGGGCCCCTTTTCCAATCGTCAACTGGAGGCTCATCCTTGTGGTTTTGGACAGTTTTGGCACCAGAATCTTGCTTCCCTCAGCAAAGAAGGTCGCGTTAACAAATTCTAAAGATCGAAATGAACATTCAATTGCCTCGTCATCTGTCTCCAAATAGGGTGCATTATTGCTCACAGTTGCAATAATATCTTCTTCAGCCTTAATCGTTATCAACCTCCCCTCCGACACCAGCTTCAATTTTTGATGTAACGAGGAAGGCACTGCCCCAGCTGAATGTATCCAGGGCCTCCCTAACAAGCAATTGTATGAGGGTCTGATATCTATTACGAGGAAATCCACCTCATACGTGTTTGGCCCGATCTGAAGATGTACCTCGATTCTGCCCATCACCTTCCTCTCTGTGCCATCAAATGCTTTCACGATGTTCTGGCACTCCTTCATGTAAGAGCTGTCTATAGGTAATCTATTCAGCATGGTCAATGGCAGGATGTTCAAAGCCGATCCATTGTCAATCAGTACACCTGGTAGCGTATACCCTTTACAGCGTGTGGTGATATGCAGAGCTTTAGTCGACTCCATGCCCCCGGGTGGTATCTCGTCGTCATTAAAGAAGATATAATTGTCGGCACTTATGTTGCTCACTAGACGATCTAGCTTGTTAACGGAGATATCATTGGCAACATATGTCTTGTTTAGGACCTTCATTAGCGCGCTACGATGAACTTCCGAGCTTAGAAGAAAGGCTAGCACTAAAATGTGAACTGGTTGTTTACGTAGCTGTTCTACCACACTGTATTCACTATGCTTTAGAAATTTTAAAAACTCCTTGGCCTCCTCTTCGTTAACTGGCTCGTTAACAGGCTTGGTTGCTTTTTCTTTCATTTCCTCAGCCATTAGGGCTTTTCCTTTTACGGGTTGTACCTCCTCATTTGCTGTATTGTAACGTCTCCCACTACGTGTATAGGAGCCCTTGTCTTGACCCTCTTTTGAAGCATCCACGAGGCTTTCTTTCCCCGGCATCGTCACACTGCAATCATAATTCCATGGGACATTTTTGCTGTCCTTGTAAGGGAAGACTGCAGGTCCTTGGATTATAACCCTTGGTGGCATTGGTACTCCAACTTCATTATTTTTGGATCTCGATATGATAACCACAGGGTAGTTGGTCGTTTGATTCTGCGCTGCTGATCCTCCCTCTGATGCACATATATTTCCCTCTACGGGGCCTTCGGTCTCTTCATAGAATTCCATTTCCTTATTGTCCATTATGTCTTGTACTAGGGCCCTGAACTCCACGCAATCTTGGATTTCATGCCCCACATCATCGTGAAACTCACATTAGTTTCTCTCTTCTTCAGGTTCTTCCCTCGAATCCAACGCGATCAATCCTCTCTTGGCCATCTCCTTCCATACCAGTCTCAACGGGGTCCTTACTTCTGCCACCTCATACTTGGTCTTTTTGTTCAAGCCTTCACTTATCCCATTCACTCCTTGATCGGTATGATTGGGGAGTGGGTTTCCTGCTATATTGGGCATGGCTGGGTCGTCAAATCTCACGTTCCCTATCTTAATGAGTCTTTCGACTAATTTCTTAAACGCAGCACAGTTTTCGATAGAGTGCCCGGTGATTCCCGCGTAGTATTCACATTAGGCGTTTGTGTTATACCATTTGGGATATGGGGGCTGCAGTGGCTTAAGGTAGAAAGGGGACACCACATGAGCGTTGAACAGGTTCTGGTACAACTTTCTATATGTCATGGGTATAGGGGTGAATTGTGGCCTTTCTGTGTTCTCCCTTGCGTTGGATTCTTGTCTTACAGAGCTTTGCTAATTAGTGGTCACCGTCTTGAGTTGATTTATAGTGAATGACTTGGACTGACCTTTGTTAGATGTGCTCGTGTTGTTCACTTCATTGTCTTTTTTTCTCGGGGCCTATTTTGTGATACTTTCTCTGGCTTCTATCTTACCACTTCTCACAGCATTTTCTATCATTTCTCCCGTCATCACTATGTTGGAGAAGCTTTTTGTGGCACTTCCTAACATATGAGTGATAAAATGGGCTTTCAAGGTGTTGGTAAAGAGCATTATCGTCTCTTTTTCTAGAAGCGGCGGCTGAACTTGTATGGCCACTTCTCTCTAGGCGTGTATTGTCTGAAGCTTTCATTCGATTTCTTCTCCATGTTCTGGAGAGTGATTCTGTCAGGGGTCATGTCCGTCACATGATTGTATTGCTCCATAAAAGCCTGGGCCAGGTCCTTCCACGAGTTAATCTTAGAGCGGCTTAATTGGTTGTACCATTTAGACGCCACCCCGACCAGACTATCTTGAAAGTAGTGGATTAATAGTTGGTCATTGTTAACATATCCCGTCATTCACCTGCAGAACATAGTGATATGAGCTTCAGGGCAACTTGTTCCATTGTATTTCTCGAATTCGGGCATTTTGAATTTAGGAGGAAGAACTAAATCTAGGACCAAACTTAGGTCCTTGGCATCAATCCCTTGATGATGATCCGCGCTCTCCATGGCTTTAAATTTCTCCTCAAGCCATCTACACCGTTTTTCCAATTGTTTTTGCTAATCCATCTTCGCATTTTCTTCTTCAGCAATTTCATCCAAGTCGGGAACGGGCGGATAGTTTGGGTTGTTGACAAAGTTAGAACCTGAGTCGGTTTGGAAATTCATCGGTATTGAAGCTCCGACTTGAACCTGCTGGGGCATGACCGTGACAGATGGTTTTGGTAGATTAATCTCGGGCTTCATCGGTACATGTGTCAGAGTGAAGCCAGGGGGGTATTAAGGATCCTCATTAGCTTCTTCAACTTTGTCCATGGGGCCTTTTCCCTTATCCGTTCCTCCCAACAACAATTTGGATAACTGGGACATCATTTCTCTCTGGGACTCCATCATTTGCTCCTTTATTTCTCATTGAATCTTGGCTAGCTGCTCTTGTATCTGAGACTGCATTTGATCTTGCATGTCCTTTTACATTTGCTCCAATTTCTCGAGTCTCTTATCCATTGATTTTTTCCTTGTACCGTAGGGGTGTGTGGTTGGTTGGTTTTTGTTGGTTTCTAGGTTACTGAAATAATTTTTAATTAATTAATTAGAAAACTCTTATGGCCTTTAATGCATAATGATATGATGTAGTACAAATGCATGAATGCAAAGGGGGCATCAATTTTGATTAACTGCCCTTAGAAAATTTCACTTGAAAATAAAATCTTTTACAAAAAGTCGAGTTACAAATAAAATTTTGCCCTAACACTTAGAGTCCTAATTTTTCTAAGCAACGAGGCTAGCTCTTATCCGCGCTTCGACTCCAACTCATATTTAACGCTCAGTGTATCCGCCTGAACCGCTAAAGTTTGCAAGTAGTCCGCTACCTCCCGAATTTGGGTTATGGCTTCCCCCATAAGGTAATCTCTGTTTCTGACTTGGTCTTGTGCATGGTGAAGCTGCTCTTTCCAACGATCCTCGTTTGCTTCGAAAAACTGGATCCGCATCTCGCAGTTTTGCAGTGACGCCTCTAACTCTTCTATTCTTTCTTTCATTTCTTCTATCTTACTTAAGCTTGCCCTCAATTCTATCACGGTGTTACGATTTCGGTACTGATGTAGGGACTTCTCGAGTTCTGCCACTCTAGCCCTTAATTCCCCTCGCTCATTTCTGCTTTCCTACAGACTTTTCTCTAAATCTTCGTTTCGTGCCTGAGCTTCTCGGAATTTTCTTTCCCACCGGTCGGTATTAGCCTTTTCTTCTCAAATTTTATGGCGCCATTGTTCGGAAGTCTTTCCTAACCCCGCAGTCCTCATGGATAGGCGCAGCTTCTTATAGTCAGTCTTTAAGCTGTCTAAATCTTCTTCGGCCTTGGTTTTTCCTTTTCTCCACTTCTCAGCCTCTGACCTCTGAACATCGGTGTCTAATCTCAGGTGCATCTTCTCTTCTTCCAATTGTGCGATCTTTTTTCCAAGCTCCAAACTCTTCTTCTCGAAATCATGCTTTATAATCTCTAATTCTTATGGGGCGACTTGCAATTGTTCCCCAATAGGTCTAGCATTCTCCAAGCTTGGCCTAGAAATATTATCATTAATCCTCTTCTTAAACCACTTGCTGTACTCGGGTGTTACCATGGGACCGGCGGCTAACCTCTTCATCCAACAAGTTTGCTTCCAAGCATCCGATAACTCCCGAACTCTCTTCTTATAATGAGCACCCTTAAAAGAGAATTCACTCTGAGCAAGTCCGTGGGTCGTGGGTATAAACTGCCTCGACTTATATTGCCTCAAGGCTATCAACGGAGTATATCCGGTAGCTCCCCAAATTCCTAACAAAGGCACCCAATCAAAGTTATCACATCGGTACATGATCTCATCAGGAACCATCCAATAACCTCTCCACTCGATATCCTCCTCCTTAAGGTTTTGAAAAATATCCATCCACTTCTCCTCCGAGATATCCTCTCTCCTCTGTATAGCTGCCTCTTCTTTCAAAGGGGAATAACCTTCGGAAAAAACTCGATAGGAAACCTTATCTACCTTCCAAAAGTGCCCATGTAACTATACCATTAATAGTTGAGCACATCCAATAAATTGCCCCTCGCCTGTCTTCCGACACGAGCCCAAAGATCTGAATGTTTCTGCAAATATTGCTGGTACCGGTGTAATTCCCTTTTCAAGGCGATCGAACAAGTCGATGACCGCCTCGTCCATGTGCCTCAAAGCCTTAGGAAAGATCACTAATCTGTAGATGCTCAAGGAAAATATATCGACCCTCTTTCTTTCATCTGGATGAGTCAAGATCAAATCTCGCAAAGTCTCCCAATGGATACATTTGTTATCTCCTTTTTGCTGAATCCGAGTAGTGACCCAAGGCTCGCTCATCCCAGAAATGCCCATCAGTTTCTTCACGAAAGCCTGATTACTAAAAACCCAGGCATAAGTCTTCCGAACCTGAATCTTTGGACACCTAAGCAGCGTAGTGTATTCCTCCATGGTAGGTACCAAATCCACTTCTCCAAAAGTGAAACACTTGTACGCAGAATTCTAAAACTGCACCAAGGCTCGGAACAAATGCTTATCCACTCTAATGTCTAGCATGTAGGATATGTCACCGTAGTTTTGGTAAAACAACTACTTGATCCCTTCATCCCAACTCGCCCAAATGTCTCTCAACTCTTGCAGCTTATTCTGTACTACATTGACGCGAGTGAAATCCTGCAGCTCCAATACATGCCCTTCTACCAAGCTATCCTCTCTCTCTGATTGTAGCCTCTCCGACCATGCACGAACGGCCGCATTATCCTCTACTTTACTAAGAAATTCATTCTCCATGTCAAATTTTCTAACTTAGTAATTGAATGCGGATTAACGCCTCCTTTAATATGCAATGTCATGCAAAAAAGACAATCAAAACAAAACACCGGTTAGTATCAAATAATAGCGATAAAATGCAAGCACATAAACAATAATTATAGTGCATATACGGGTAAGTACTAAGGCTTGACGCGGCTTCACCCAAGGATGGCTCCTAAGGTTCACTATATGTGGTTTAGTTCTAGGGATAAGGTACCCGAACCAGCAGATTCCTCAATCCTCACACATTAGAGGCTCATATAGATCGAGTTCAGTTCGGGGGGATACATTTCCCTATGACCATGCGGAGATGAAAATCTCACGAAATCATAGGTACGGATGTACCCCGGAAGCAATCTACTAGCCCATGCGGAGGTGAAAACCTCACGAAAGCGTAGTTTCTTACTCCCACTTAAAAGGTGTGACCACAGTGGTCGTGCAATGAAATGCAGTGCTATTCTACAAGACCCGCACTAAAACAATCACACAATCAAATGCAATCGAAAGATACATGATTTTTAAAATAAATTTTCAGTCTTTTAACAAAAGGACAGTAGATAATCGATTTTTATGGCTCGACTCTCAAGTTTAGTCCCCAGTGGAGTAGCCAAGCTGTCGAAACCATCCCTCGATTTAAAAATAATTATAATTTAAAAAAGGGGGAAATCGACTTTTGGAAAAAAAATGCATAGAGTCGCCACCGATCCTTTTGTTTTGGTGTGATCGGATCACCTAAGAATTTGGTTATTTTAATAAAACATTTTTGATTTACTACAACGATTCTGGTCTACAAAAATTTTAGAAAACGGGCTCGGGAGTCGGTTACGTATGAGGAAGGGTTAGCACCCTCACTACGCCCAAAAATTGGTACCAAATCGATTAAATATCGTCCTTATGTCTAAAATTAAAAATATTTTTGAAATGTGGTTCTTTTTTAATAATATTTGAATAACCCAAGTTGGTTGCCAAAAATCTTTCTGTTTCGACGTCCGAAAACTTATAACTCGAGAATTACAAAAGGATGCTCAACTATTTAGTCCAACGAAAAATCGAAGCCCAGCACAGTAGGGTCGAATTTCCAAACATTGACCATTGCCTTACCTTATAAAATACGTGTGAAATTCTAAGGAGATATTCGATTGCTTTGGACAAATGAAAAAAGCGCAACCCAGCACGATAGGGCTCGATTCTCAAATCGCCAAACATTGAACATCGTCTTCATTTTTAAATATTTTTTCTTATAAACATGAGTGAGAATATAAAGGAATGTTCGATCGTTTTGAGCAAACGAGAAATCACAACCCAGCACGATAGGGCATGATTCTCGAATTGTCAAATGCTGAATATTGCCTTCGTTTTTTTTTAAGTTTTTGGAAGATATGAATGAAATTTTGAAGGGATACTTGATTATTTTGAGCAAACGCAAAATTGCAACCCAACACGTTAGGGCACGATTCCGCGAATTGCTAATTATCGAACCTCGTCTTCATTTTGAAGAATTTTAGAAGACGTGAGTGAAATTTCGAAGCGATATTCGATTATTTTGAGTAAACGTGAAATTGCATCCCAACACGTTAGGGCACGATTCCGCGAATCGCCAAACATCGAATATCGTCTTCGTTTTAAAGAATTTTAGAAGACGTGAGTGAAATTTCGAGCGATATTTGATTATTTTGAGCAAACACAAAATTGCAACCCAACACGTTAGGGCACGCTTCTGCGAATCGCCAAACATCGAATCTCGTCTTCGTTTTAAAGAATTTTTGAACAAATGATTATAAACCTAGCTTAAGACGTATTAATTCGATTTGAAATAAGACAAAATTAATCATAAGATTCGGGTTTTATAGAAAAACCACATTTCAAAAACAAGATGGAAAACGATGATATGAGGTAATAGGCGTGTACGAGATGTGATCAACTAACGTACAAATAATTAAATCGCTAACCTAAAAGTGTGATCCAATTGCGATAATACATGGAGGATAATTACTACGAAACAATGAATAAATGAATAATACAACGATAACATGCATGGGAAATAAAATGATTAATATTAGACACAAACAAGATGCAAATCAAAGACATGATACAGTATAAAACTATTTTAAAATGAAGACGAATAAATGGACACATAAAATGTAGATTAACTAATTCATATATATATGTATAAGGAAAGACTAGAGATAGATATATAATTTTGAAATAGATATTATAATATGGAAATTTAAGTCAAATTGCATGTAAAATGTTTTTAAACACAAATATATTTAAGAGTTAACGAAATATATGATAGTACAACAAAATATATAATACAAAAAATACATGACAAAACATAAGGCCCAAAATAGATTTATAAAAAATGTACATATAAATTTATAAAAGAATGAGATTAATAATAATACATATATAATTTTAAATTGGTTTAAAAAATATACATATCCTCATATCAAAATATTTAAATAATAGGATATATAGAACACATAAGTAATATGATATATAAAAAAGGTATTCAAAAATGATAATTTTAAAAATACAAGAGGGAAGTTTCTAAAAACAATTTTATATATATAAAGAGAATAAAAGAAACATAAAGCAACGAGTATTTTAAATAAAAAATCTATTGAGGTAACAAATATGTTAATACATATACATATATATATACATATAAATTTAAAAGCAAGTGCATGTAAAATAACGTGGAGATGATAACATGTATAGGACTAAATGACGTATGTTAATCCAACATATTTACTAATATAAGCAAGTATGAAAATAATTTAAGTAGAACACATATGCAAAACATATAAAAAAGGCTAAAATATATGGTTAGAATAATACCAAAACATCATATGTAAGAAGATAACTTAACTTTATTATAGTATATATGTATATAGAAAATAAAATAAAAATATTAACATAATAAAAGAAACTTCAAAATAATCATGAATAAGCAGTCAAGAATAACAGTTATAAACTAAAAGGGTTTAATCAAAATCAATCCAAAATCAAAAGGATAATTTGACGACAAAACTAAAAAAGGACTGAAGTGTGAAGTGCACAAAGCGTAGGGACTCGAACTGGAATTAATCCAGGCCTCAAGACGCTGCGCACGAGCACGGACCTGATTGCAAAATAGCATAAATTAAAGGTGCCAATCTAGTCTATGAGAGGGTGTCAGTTACACACCTGTTTGCGACGATATGCTGACGAGATCCACACACGAACCTCCTACAATTGGATTACTAACACGTTAATCTAACTATTCAAATACAAACTACGTATTAACCCCTTACAATATTCGGCCAACCACACCTACAGATCATAGTAAGCTTATAAGAAATCAATAAGCAACTCATTAAAAAAAATTTATCAATGTTTACCACATAATCATAATTTCACTGCAAGCTGTCTTCCTGAGCAACAGTCACTAAATTATTTATAACTGGAGCTACGAAACTCCAAATCAAGTGCCGTTAATTTTCCCTGAAAATAGACTCATATATCTTTTATCCATAAAATTTTCAGAATTTTTGGTTTAGCCAATCAATACCAGATTTTTCTCAAAGTTTCCCATGTTTCATTGTTTGACTAATCTGACCACCCTTCATTTCGAATCAAATTTCTCATTGTACAAAATTCAAAATATGTTCTTGTTTACTTCATTAGAAACCAGACTCAATAAGCTTTAATTACATAATTTATTCAGCTTCTAATTCATCTCCCACAATTTATGGTGATTTTCCAAAGTCATGTTACTGCTGCTGTCCCAAGCAGATTTATTACCAAATCACTCTTTCACACATACCTTGCATGCATGTTATTTAAACATGTATATCACCAATCAATCATCACATATCTATGATTTTACTTAAGTATAATCTCCATTTCATCATTTTAAGGCACAACATGTTAGCTGATTTTTCCCTTTAACATCTAAGGCACATGCATGCTTATTTGTTTGGCTCAACTTCACCTATCTTCCATTTTTCATCTAAAGAACATAAAACAACAACCATTTCCTTCATTTTAATTCATGACTAAATGCTCACAACACAACTAAAAATCAAAATATACTTCACGAGTTAAGGTAGAATCAAGAAGAATTCATGAACCTCAAAATAGAAGCAAGGTACCAAGAACTTACATTCAATTTTCCTCCTCCTAATGACCAAATACTCAAGAGCTTTCTCCTCTCCTTTCTCTTCTCTAACTTTCAGCTATGATAAACAAAGATGAACAAAACTTTGTTCTTTTCACCCCTTTTTCTTTTAACAAAACTTCATATTTCATTTTGTTTCAAAAAAAAAACTTCATATTTCATCCATTTAATTCTTTAATACAAAAGACATTAAATTCTTATCATGAAACATTTACCTAACCCATTATCATGAAACATTTACCTAACCCATTATCATGGAACATTTACCTAACCTATTATCATTGAACATTTACCTAACCTATTATCAATTTGTACCATAAATTATGGATATCAAGTGTACATTTTGTCTACAACAACATGATGGCTGGCCACTTCATGTAAAATGGGAGGTTTGTCATGCAAATCCTCCTATTTTGCACTCCTATTTATTTGACCACTTCAATTTAGCCTATAGCATTTTCAAACATTTTCACATAGGTTCTATTTCATAATTTCACCCCCTTTTTGTTATGGAACAAAAATTAACTAAAATTACCGGGTTCTATCTTAAGCTTGGGCTTTCTAGAGGCCCACTAACATAATTAAACCTATGCCAACATTCACAGGATTCCCGAAAATTGGGGCGTTACATTATCTTAGTATATTACTTTGAATAATTTTGTTGATTTCACGGTTTTAGCTTCATCTCTTTTTGTATATTTTCATTTTGTTTTGTTATATAATTTATTTATTTTAAAAAATTCTCTTTTATGAGCATTCTTTGCTTTGAACATTATATTATTATTTTTTGTATGTATTATTTATATTTAGCTATTTGTATTTTATATATATTATTTATTCATATAGATATATATATTGTTTTGTATATTGTTTATATTGTTTTGTTATAAATTTGTTTTTACACTTATATATACGTAAATGTTTCCTATATTATCAGTTTTGAATTGTTGTACATTATGTTTTTTATATGCATTGTTGATTTTCTATTGTTTTATGTATTTTTCTTTAAATCTATTTATGATTGTATATTTCCTTTTAAATCAATTATATATATATATATTTAAAAATCTATTAGGTATATAATTCATATCTCAACATATCCTATTATATATCTACATATTATTTAAATTATCTTTTACTATAGGTATATATTTAAGTTCTAGCCATTTTTTCCATATTAATTTAAAATTTGTCATATCCTTTACTTTTAAATTGTTTTATTATTGACCTAAGGCTTTCATACATTATTTATTTTAAATATATGTTATATACTGTTACACATATGTATATATGTTTTCTGTTAAATCTATTCATGTATATAATGTACTCCTTTTGAGATATTATTTCACTGCATTTTTTTTTATCTTTTAAACATTCATCTAGTACTATTTATATATATATTTGTTTATTTCAAACACTTCCAAATATTTTTATATATATATATAGTAAATTATTTGTATTATTTGTATACTATCTATCTAGTTTGACATATTGATATATATATTATTTTGTATATTACTTATTTCTTTATTTGCGTAATGTTCATTTTAAAAATTAATCTGTATATTACTATGTTACATTGAATTTATGCGGTTCCTATTTTGTGATTTATTTTAAGATCAAATTATTTTAAATATTTCGTTTTAGATTCTACTTATTCATTCGTAAGTGTTTTAACAT
Organism: Gossypium hirsutum; assembly: GCF_007990345.1. Taxonomy (NCBI): domain Eukaryota; kingdom Viridiplantae; phylum Streptophyta; class Magnoliopsida; order Malvales; family Malvaceae; genus Gossypium; species Gossypium hirsutum. Next base: position 113,960,875 of record NC_053433.1, on the reverse strand, counting down.
TATTTTCACACTTATATATATACATCCAAATATCTTACATATCATTCGTTTTAAATTGTTGTATATTGATTGATTCTTAGAACTACTCTCTCACATCAATTGTTTTAAATTTATGCATTACTATTTAGATTCTATTTATTTACCTTTTTTTTTATACCTTGCCTTATGTTTATTTTCTATTATAGATTATAAATACATTGTTGATATCCCTTAAAATTTGTTAGCATAAATGTTAGAATAGTGTATGACTATTTGTTTTGTTGGTCGCATTGTAAATTCATTACTTTTGTATTGCTCATATCTGATTGTTTATGCCTTGCAACCTCATGATCCGTGAATGCTTTGGCAATATGTTTTGACAAGATAATATGTCGTTATTCTCATGCATATTTTTACTATGAATGGCTATTTAAATGTTTTGGCTCAATCAATTACATTTTAATCAACAATTCTTTCTATTTTAAAACTACAATGAAAGGGACTCCCCAAACCAAAGGCAATGTTTGATGTTTGGAAATTCGAAGAATCGTGTCCTATCGTGCCGGGTTTCGATTTCCCGTTTGTTTAAAATAATCGAATATTCCTTTAGAATTTCACTCATGTCTTCAAAATGCTAAGACAAGGCAATATTCAACGCTTGGAAATTTGGGGAATCGTGCCCAATCGTGTTGGGTTTCGATTTCCGGTTTGCTCAAAATAGTTGGATATTCCTTTAGAATTTCATTCATATTTTCTAAATGCTAGAGCGAGGCAATGTTCAATGTTTGGAAATTCGATGAAACGTGCCCTACCGTGCTGGATGTCGGTTTTTTTCGTTGGACTAAATAATTGGGCATCCTTTTGTGATTTTCAACCTATAAACTTTTGGAACTCGAAACTTATCGTGTTTTCGAGGGTATAAAGGACCGTGTCCAATTGTGCTGGATGTGATGCTGTATCCCTTTGAAACAAGAAAATTTTGACGACCAACTCGGGCTATTCAAATGTTTGCAAAAGGGATCACATTTCAAAAACATTTTTAAGTCTTAGACATAAGGACAACATTCAATCGATTTGGTACCAATTTTGGGCGTAATGAGGGTGCTGATCCTTCCTCCTGCGTAACCGACTCTCGAATCTGTTTTCTCAAAATTTCATAGGCCAGAATCGTTGTTTTAGTAAACCGAAATGTTTTATTAAAATTCTTGGTGATCCAATCACATCTAAACAAAAAAGATTTGTGGCGACTCCATTTCCTCTTTTAAAGTCAATTCCCTTTTTTTTAAAATTCGAAAAAAAAATTGTTTCGACAATGATGTTCCATTTTATGTAATCATTTAAAAATAAGTAGCATGCCACAATATGTTAAATTTAACTTTATACTATTTGGATGTTGGAAATTATAAAGCAGTAATTGAATATTCTAATTGGAATTGTATAAAATTATATATGATTTTCTCATAATAAAATTAAAGGACAGAAATATTACAGTCTAGCTTTAGAAAATACAAAGCACATAACCCAAACAAACTTTGAATAACAGAAAAGCATGAAAACTGAATACATACAAATGTAAACCATCAAAGCATAAGGCTACTTGCTTCTTTTGAAGGATGGAAAATCATAGAAGATTGTCCTCAATAAAATATCGACAAGTCTTGATGTAGTGTTCAACAAAATAAAACCATGCTTGTCGCCAATATGGATTTATATACAGGATTGCAACAATAACCAATAACACAATTATATAAGAAACAAAAAAGGTCACCTGGAAAACATACTTGTCCATCAAACCACTTTCTTCTTCATCGTTTGAGGCATTTGGTGCTGTTGTCGAAGGTGAATTTGGCTCATTGCAATCTTTAGGCAGTGGAGGTCCGCAGAGAAAAGGATTTGCCATGTAACTGCTTCCATCAAAGGTCGCAAATTGAGATTTCTGAGATGGAATACTCCCTGACAAGTTGTTGTATGACACATTGAAAACTTCCAAGGTATACAACTCCAACAATTCAATAGGGATTATTCCACTTAGGTTGTTGTGGGAAAGGTCCAAACTCTCAATTTTATTAAGCCTTGAGAACGTTGATGGTATATTTCCAGCCAAATTGTTGTGTGACAAGTTTAATGAACGAATTTCACTCAAATTTCCAATCTCAATGGGGATTTCACCTGTTAACCTGTTACATGATAAATCAATTCCAGACATATACTTAAGAATGTTTCCCTTGTATATGTAAGAAGCTCTCTTTGTCGTATAATCAACCTTTTCATCAATTGGATTCTCAATAAACAAAGGTACAAAGACTTCATCAAGTCCTCCAAAAGTGCTCATTTCAAATTCGGTCTGTTCTCTATAATCACCTCTTATGAATTCAGAAGTAATTGCCAAATACGCTCTTGTTGAAGATTTTTCATCATTTGGCTCAAGAGTTAAATTACTCAAACAAAAAGGTATTGGACCCGAAAGATTGTTTTGAGAAAGAACAATGATGCTTAATGAAGACAATTTGCATAACTCAATAGGAATTTCTCCAGTAAAAAAATTGGCCTTGAGATGGAGGACACGCAAAGCTGAAAGAGTACCAACCCAATTTGGAATTTCACCAGTCAACTGGTTTTCACTAACGTCTAAAGTCACCAAAGAGGAGCAGTTAAAGAATGCATTTCCCAAGGTGCCACTTAATCTATTTCTATTCAAATGGAGATGTTTGATAGATTGTGCACCAGAGCAAAATGGTATTGCCATATAGTGAGGCCATCTATATGGCAAAAATCCCTCGGAATGGAACCCTCAAGTTGATTGTTCGATAAACTCAATGCCACCAATTTTGATAGATTCGACATCCATCTTGGGAGCTCACCAGACAAGCTGTTATTACTTAAATCCATAACCATAAGGGGAGATAGACGAACAATTGTGATATCAATACTAGGTAACCTCCCATCAAAGTTGTTGCCATCTAAATATAAAAAATTTAATTTCTGTAAGCTAAAGATAGTTGGGCTTATCTTCCCACTTAAACGATTATTTGATAGTCCAAGAAACACTAATTCATCACATTTAGCCAACTTTTCTGGTATTCCTCCAGATAACTGATTATGTGATAGATCTAAATAAAAATCAAAGTCCAAACTACCCAAACAAGGAGGAATATTACCTTCAAGGATATTTTTAGATAAGTTTAATCCCAATAGTTGTGGAAAAATTGAACAAATATTTGTCGGAATTTGACCCTGTATTTTATTTTCAGATAAATCAACAACAGACATGTATGAATTTGGACGTGAATGAAACTGGAGATCACGGTTGATAAAAGAATTCCCCTTCATTAAAAATGCTTCCGTTCTTGTATTGTTCTCTAACAACCACAAAGGAGCCTTTCCTCCAAAATTGTTATATGAAAGATCAATAACTCTCAGGTCATATTGGTAATAGAGGAAGTTGGGAACTTCATTGTGGAGTTCTTTTGTTGTACAATTTGACAAATGGAAAACTAGTATTTGGAACTTTGGGACCCAAGTAGGAATGGTAGGCTCTTTGACTAACTTATTTTGATTGCTGGAGAGGATTTTGAGATGTGAGTGGTTGGCAAATGACATGAAAAAATATGGAACTTCAAATAGGTTCCGTGAAAGAGAAACGAATCTAAGCAATGTGAGATTGGCTAGAGCAATTGAGGCACCATTTCCAATGAATTGATTACCAGAAATATCCAAATGGTAAAGAGAAGATAAGTTAGCCAAACATGAAGGAAGTTCTCCCTCGAGTGCATTTTCGCTAATATCCAACACCTTAAGCTTCCGTAAGTCACACCATCCTGTAAAACAAATTCAATAATAAAAAAAATAGTTACTTTTCAAAATTAGTTAAATAATATGGACTCGTCTCCAAAATCAATGATAAGAAATCATTTAGTCTCACTTAAATAATTAAATCATAGCTAATTTACCTTGGGTAGGTACAGTCATGCAAAGACAAGGCTTTGAGAGAATTCAATACACCAATGCTTTGAAGAATGTTGTTGTTGAGATGGGAACCATCCAACATTAATTCTTCTAAATTGATCAAACCATCTAATTCTATAAAGATTTGAAAATAGAAAGTAGTTAATTAATGCAATAACTAAAGAAAGTAGCTTGATCTGTTTAATAATCATTTAATGTAATTATACCTTCAATAATATTTATTGATCCTTTAATCAAGTTATTCCCTACATTCAAAGACTTCAGATTGGAAAGTCCTCCAAGCCGTGCCAATAAGGTATTATTGAACAAATTGTAACTCAAATCAAGCTTTTCTAAATTGATCAACTTAAGTTGTCTCTCACCATCTAGTAAACATTTAGATAAGTAAATTTGTTATCAAGAGAATATTAAAATTGTATGTATATGTACCAAGTTTGATAGAGTAATATATATCAACACATACCATTAAAATATTGAAGGCTCTCAATTTCATTATAACTCATATCCAACTTCTTCAGATTTGTCAGATTGTTCAACACTGTTCAAATCAGTTCAATACTTGTTTTGTCAGTCCACTTAAATAATCATCACAAAAATATAGTTATTGAATTTCAAGTTGCGACCTGTTAATTTGATATTCATTTTCCCTAAAAAATAATTTAGATATAAATCATCATTGTAAAAAAAAATTTAACCATTTATTTTTATTTAAAAAAAACCATGCACATATAGAAGAAATAAATACATAAATATTTTTTAATTCATTTCCCAAAATATCAATCCTATATGATATGATCACTATAAATTCTTTTAGCGATAAATACTAAAAAAACTTTTTTTATTGGTTTATGAAATTTATTGTACATACCTCCAATATTTATTGATCCTTGCAGTAGGTTTCCTCCAATATTCAAGGACTTTATACTTAGCCCCTTGATATATGTCAGATCATTGTTCTTCAATCTATTCCCACCCAAGTCAAGCTCTTCCAAATTCATGTCTGCAGAAAATTTGTTATATTGTTTCATGGAAAATTTGTTTTATATAACTTCAAACAAAAATATATTGGTTTAAATATGGATTTCAATTTATACCTTGTAAATGCTGGAGACTTTCGATTGTATTGTTCCTTAAATCCAATATCTTCAAGTTTGGTAGACTCTTCACTTCTATTCGAGAGCAATGAAATATGTATATAAATAAATAAAAATTTAATTATTCCCCCGAAATACAACAACTCCTAATGTTTATTTATTAAATGGTTTTAACTAAAAGGATAATGTTATTTTTTTATTAATTAACTATTATTCTATTCATTTTTATTATCATCTATTTTTATATTCGGAATAATAAGTAAAATATTTGCAAGACATATTAAAATAAATATATGGCCCAAAATAAGCTACCGAAATAGGTTGACTCAAAACCAATTAAAATATTTGAGAGATGAAAGCTGACTTGATAAAATACCGTCATGGAAATCATTGAAAGATAATTTAAGGATTTCCAAATTGCTGAAGGCAGATGATAAAGGTACTGCAACAAAGATTTGTTTGGTCATTAGTGCCTTAATTTATAAAATCAAAACAAGCAAATTATAAAATATTGAATGAACATAATTCACGACAGAGATTAATTGATCATAGAAATGAGAAGTAACAGACCTTTGTTATCAATAAAATCCTTTATTCCATTAAGGGATAAATCAAGACTCTTCAATTCTTCAAAAGGGAAAAATAAAGAGACATCGAGATACCAAGATGAATCTCCCTGGCGCCATTTGGGAGGAAGAGTGAGTACTTTCACTCGTCCACTGATATTGTGGCATTCAATATAATCCCAATGACAACAATTCGAATCTTTCTCGGTTATCCAATCACTAACATCGAAAACTGAATGGAGTTGTAAGAGAGCAACTCTCTCCTGCTCCCAGCACCCCTGGGTCTGAGGCCACCCTTGTATGAAAAACAGTGATGTAATGAGCAATATCCATAACAATTTAAGATCCATCATCTCAATACGATCTCAGCTGCTACCTTGGAGCATTTGGATAAACCAAAACCTTAAGCTTTATACACAACTATGATTCTCAATTTTCCAAAATATGGGCCCAACTAATTTATTATAAAGACAATTATTTACTTTTGGGGAAACAAAAAGAAAAGATGAACAAGTGGATTGACTAAAAACAGCGTCAACAACTTGTGATTATTCTCGGCAAGTTGGAAGAAAATTCACAATGGCATGGAAAATTTCCGAAGCACAGTAATCGTCAATTTCTCAAAAGCAGTAGGGATAATCACTATTGTCTCTTTTGATTTTTCTCCAACATTAATGTTTTATTAATTTATAAAGACACTGATTTACTTTTGGAAAAGCGAAAAGAAAAGATGAATAAGTGGATTGACTAAAAACCGTGGCTTCCTAGTTGGTAGCAACACCGTCAAGATTGAAATATTCAGAGTCACAGTAATCATCATTTTCCTCTTGAAAGATTGGATTTTTTTAGAGTTTTGAAAAAGACATCCACATTGAAATCCATGTAAAACATTAAAAAAAATGTGATTTCGTCCTAAAAGGATTAATGTGGGGATTTATAAATGGAATCTGGATGTTAAAACAGACATCAACCCTTGATCCTGATGGCTTTGTAAAACTTGCGGCCGGTAGGGTTCCCAACCCCATAAAATGGGAAATTTTGATTTTTGGCCCTTTACAATCTGTAAAATTTTAAATTAATATAGATAAAATTGCACTTGACCCATTTAAAATGAAATTTTTTTTATTTAGTCTTTTAAAAATATAAACATACAGACAATTAAAAAGAAAAAATACATTCTAACTATCATAAAAAAAAATACAAATTTTAGTTTCGCCCCTGTACAGCCCAATTTTGGCCTGAGTCAAAACGAAGCCCAACAAACTCAATCTAAACCCAACCCAATTAACCTAAACCCAATTAAGCCCAAACCTAAAACACAAACCCTAGCCCACAACAGACAATATTTCAGCAAAAAATAAACCCTAAGCCTTCAGGCGCCGCACCTAGGTCAGCATGCCTACCTCCGCGCGCCTCTACCACCGTTGCCCACACGCCACCGCCTGGCACACCTCTGACACCTGCAAAATAAAAGAGGACACGCAACAAAGACAACAGAGCAGAGAAATAGGACAAAGAAAGAGTAAATATATTGTAATATATTAGGCTATAAAAGCCTCGAAAATCAATGTATTCAAGGGGATTTTTGAATACAAAAAGAAACCATTGTATTAAACACAAAAAGGAATAAGAAGAGGAAATCAGTTTCAAAAGGTGATTAAATTTTCTTTTTTATTTTTTTCAAGAGTAAAAGCAAAAAAAAAAGGAGAAAAACTTACCCATTTCTTCGTACATCACCACCATCGGGATCCCTCTCCGTTTGTGAAAGCCACAAAGTCCCATTAGGGTTTCAGATTGGGTTTCGTTTAAGAGAAATACGAGGGGTTAGAGATCGAAAAAGGGGGTGATAACTATGGTTTCCTTTTCTTTTTTCTTTTTTTTTTATAATTTCGTCTCTCAATTCAAAACCTAGAGAGAAAAAGAAGAAAAAAAGGTTTTTTTTTTCTAGAACTCTGGCCACTGGAGGCGACGGTCACCGTCGCCGATGATCGATGGCCACGGTGGTTGGTTGTCGACTGAGGGAGGGATAGCTTCAAAGAGAATAAAGAGTTTTTTTTAAGTTCTTTTTATAAAAATTTTGGTATTTATAAAGGGTATGAAACGACGCCATTTTTGGGGTAGGTCTCAAAGACCCAAAACGACGTCGTTTTGACTACCCGTGGTGCGACCCAACCCGAACCGTGTGGGATCCTCGCGTTTTAACCTGGGGGTCTATTTCCGTGGTCAGTCCTTCCACCTTTCACCCATTTTCAATCTAATCCTGTTTTCTTATTTTTAATTCTACCCCACAATTTTACGCGGTCTTATTTCAGTCCTTGTTTAAACGTTGCGCATATGCCCAAAGGGGCCTATTGCCTAATTGGTCCCTGGGTTTGTTCGCGCATCTGATTTTAGTCTCTATTCCAACTTTATTGTTTAATTTATCACAATTTATACTCAAGTTTTGTTTAACCTTCAATTTAATCCCTTTTATGGCACTCACTTACTATTAGTTAAAGACTTTAAACTTCATTTTAATCTCAGTTTACCCTTTTTAACTTTGTTTAAGTTTCAATTAAACCATTTTTATTTTAATCCATTTATTTATTTATTTATTTATTTAATTGCTTATATGTTCATTATTCCTTTATTTTATTTGTTTGTTCATTTACTAACTTATATACATTTTTCATTTGTATTTTATTCTAATTCTTGTGTCCATTTATTTATTGCTTTTTCATTTCTTTTTACTTCCTTATTAATTATTTATTTTACTTATACATTTACTATTGCTACTGTTTTATTATTCATCATTATTATCTCATTATTATTTCACTTATTTATTTGTTATCTTTTTATATATTCTGTTAAAATTGGATTATTTAGGTTCCACTACATATATTATTCTCATTATTATCATTATCATTATTATTACTATCATTATAATTTAGTCATCTATTTATTTATCCACATTCCTTATATACTTTTAAAAATCAAATTATTTAGGTTTTCACTTATAGTATTATTATTGTCATTTCTACTATCATATGGTTATTATTATTATTATTATCATCGACATATTATTATTTTCTACATATGTTTTATTACAAATTGTGCCTCAAATTTTATTTTAATTTGATTCTTTACTTCCAATATTTTTAAACCGTTTTCATTATATTTATTTATTTATTACTTTGTCATTATGGTCCTCTATTATTTGTTTATTTCATCTTTACTTATTCATATCTATATGTATTATTATCGTAATTTTTTTGTTAATACTACTATGACTATTATAGCCTATTAGTACTATCATAACATTCATTTGTTTATCATATACTCGACTCGTATATTTGTTTTATATTATTGCATTATTATTACCCCACGCGCCATGTTTAATTATAATCGATTATCTTTGTATTATATTTCAAATAAGCCCATGTCGTTTAAAACTTAAATTTAATAATTATTTAAAAATGAAAGTTTTTCAAAATAAGGCAATATTTCGTATTTTGAAAAATTCGAGAAATCGTGCCCTAACTTATTGGGTTTTGATTTTTCTCGTTTAATCCAAATAATCGAATATCCTTTTAAATGAAATGCATGAGCTTTGAGAATCAAAAGGCAAGCTTATTTTTCGGGAGTTTAAACTATCGTGTCTTAACGTGCTGGATGTGACATTTTATTACTTCGGGATAAAAAGGTCTTTAGCATCCGCTTCGATTTATTCAATTATTTTTGTAAAATTAACGTTAACAAAAAAGGTCGTATTTTAAATCCATTCCCGATTTTCAGCTTTCGACATTAAGACGCTAACTAATCAATTCGGTACCAATTTTGGGCGTATCGAGGGTGATTTTCGAACATAACCGACTTCCGAACTCATTTTTTGATTTTTGTAGACCAAAAATTATCGTTTTAGTAAATTTAAAATTTTATTAAAATGATTAATTTGAGGTGATCCGATCACCACTAATAAAGATCAGTGGCGACTCCGTTTCAGTTTTCGCTTTCAAACAAAGTCGACCCGTTGTTTTCAAAAAAATGGTTTCGACAGCTCCTATTAATGAAGTAAAAAGTATAAGGGAGCTGAACATTCATAAGTCTTGTAATACGGCTTCAAAATAATAAATTTTCAATGCACATATTTTAAGAATTAATTTATAATAAAATTTTCTGTTTTGCAGATCAGAATCTTCTTTTTCTTTTCCTTATAATGATACAACAAAGTGAAAGGCTCTTAATTAAGTAGAACAAACTTGTCAATGGAACAGCTTTGCTGCCAAGAACCATGTTTATTATGTTGCAATTAACATGATAACAAATCGAATACATATCCAATAGATTCAAAACTAAAAAGCTTAGAATTAGAGAAGGTGAACAGCGAAAGTCGACTCCACCACTGGCATTTGATGCAGCATACTTATCATACTCATCTTTCGAAATTTGCAATTCAACAATTTAAAGTTTTACATCAGCACCTGATCACCTGTAAAAAATGTGGCTGGTGAACTGGCCTCACCGCTTAGAGCTAAATGGAGTTGCTTTTGATATACTATTAATATGTATTACATGGCAGGTGCTGATGTAGAGCCTTAAATGGCAGAACTGGATATTTTGACAGCTAAGTATAATGAGTATATACTGCATCAAATGCCAGCGGTAGAGTTGCCTTTAGCTGTTCATCTGCTTTAATTTTAAGCTTTTTAGTTTTGAATCTGCTGGACGTATTTAACTTCTTATAATGTTGAACATGTTGTAGAGTTGCCTTTAATTTTCATTTGTTATGGAATGATGCTCCATACTGTAGAAATCATATATTTAATTTATCATCTTTAATACCACCTTAATGACACTCAACGAGGTCTCGATACCTTATTTTCTAAAACCACTTGAACTTAATAAGTTATACAACAAAAATCACTATATCAAAAATCTTTTTAAAAACACAACTAACTCGTAAATATTAATTATAATATTTACAAATTTACTTGTCGGATTTGGTAGCCCCAAAACTATTGTTTCTGACACCACTGAAAAACGGACTGTTACAGAGGTCTGTAAAGAAAAGGATTTGTCATGTAACTACTTTCATCAAAGGTCGCAAATTGAGCTTTCAAAGATGGAATACTTTCTAACAAGTTGTTGTATGAAACATTGAAAACTTCCAAGGTATACAACTCCGTCAATTCAATAGGGACTATTCCACCTAGGTTGTTGTAAGAAAGGTCCAAACTCTTAATTTTGTTAAGCCTTGAGAATAATTTTGTTAAGCCTTGAGAATGTTGATGTATATTTCCAGCCAAATTGTTGTGCGACAAGTTTAATGAACGGATTTCACTCAAGTTTCACTCAAATTTCCAATCTCATGGGAGATTTCACCTGTTAACATATTACATGATAAATCAATTCCGAGCATATACGTAAGAATGTTTCCCTTATATATGTAAGATACTCTCTTTCTCCTATAATCCACCTTTTCTTCCATTTGATTCTTAATAGGCAAAGATACATTGATTTCATCAAGTCCTCTGAAAGTACTCCTTTCAAATTCGGTTGATTCACTATAATCAGCTATCTCCAAGAACAATATGATAAGTCCCAACTCCCATCTTGTTGAAGATAATTCATCATTTGGCTCAAGAGTTAAATTACTCCAACAAGAAGATATTAGACCCGAATGATTGTTTTGAGAAAGAATAATGATGCTTAATGAATGCAATTTGTATAACTCAATTGGAATTTCTCCAATAAAAAAATTGGCCTTGAGAAGGAGAACAACAAAGCCGAAAGAGTACCAACCCAATTTGGAATTTAACCAGTCAACTGGTTTTCACTAATGTCTAAAGTAACCAAAGAGGACTAACTTATTTTGATCGCCGGAGAGGACTTTGAGATGTGAGTGATTGGCAAATGACATGAAAAAAAGATGGAACTTCAAATAGGTTTCATGAAAGAGAAACGAGTCTAAGCAATGTGAGATTGGCTAAAACACTGGAGGCACCATTTCCAATGAATTGATTACCAGAATGTCCAAATGATAAAGAGATGATAAGTTAGCCAAACATGAAGGAAGTTTTCCCTCAAGTGCATTTTCACTAAGAACCAACACCTCAAGCTTCATGTAAAACAAATTCATGCTAATTATTCCAATTTTCGAGCTCATTTTCTAGGATAATAAAAAACAATTACTTTGCAACATCAGCTAAAAATAAGGACTCATCTCCAAAATCAATGATAAGAAATCATTTAGTTTCATTTAAGTAATTAAATCATAGTTAATTTACTGTGGATAGGTAGAGTTCTGGTCAGCCCACAGTCATTCAAAGACAAAGCTCTTAGAAAATTCAATACCCCAATGCTTTGAAGAATGTTGGTGCTGAGATGTGAACCATCCAACACTAATTCCTCTAGATTGATCAAAACATCTAGTGCTGTAAAGATTTGCATTGAAAGTAGTTAAATAATGCAGTAACTCAAGAAAGTAGTATGACTTGTTTAAGAATCATTATATATATATGAAGTTAATTAATGCAATTATACCTTCAATAATATTTATTGATCCTTTAATTAGGTTATTCCTTACACTCAACTTCAGTTTGAAAAGCCCACCGAGTTGTGCGAATAAGATACTATTGAAGAAATTATAACTCAAATCAAGCTTTTCTAAATTCATCAACTTAAGTTGTCCTTCAACATCTACAAAGTATTTAGATAAGTAGATTTATTACAAAAAGAATATTAAAATTATTTGTATGTATATGTACCAAGTATGATAGAGTAAAATATACCAACACATACCGTGAGAATATTGAAGGCTCTCAATTTTATTGTCTCTCATATTCAACTTCTTCAGATTTGTTACATTATTCAATACTCGTTTTGTTCTAATTAAATAATTACCACAAAAATATAGCTTTTGAATTTCAAGTTAGGGCCCATTAGCCTAATGTTCATTTTCCCTAAAAATAATATAAGTTTGAATCATATATTGTAAAAAAAAATTATCTTTAATTTTTAGAAAGAAAAACCAAGAAATAAATTCATAAATATTTTTTCATTCGTTTCTCAAAATATCAATGTTATACAGTATGACCATAGTATAAATTATTTTGGTAGTTAAAAAATTTACATTACGAATACCACCAATATTGATTGATCCTTGCAGTAGGTTTCTCCAATATTCAAGGACTTTACAGTTAGCCCCTTAATATATGTCAGATCATTGTTCTTCAACTTGTTCCCACTCAAGTCAAGCTCTTCCAAATTCATCCCTGTAAAAATTTGGTGATATTGTTTCACGGAAAATTTGTTTTATATAACTTCTAACAAAAGTATTGGTTAACATATAATCTATATAGGTCCCTGTACTCTTCATAAATTTGAAATTTAGTTTTTATATTTTAATTTCAAGAATTTTAGTCCTTTTATTTTTTGGATTTTAAAATTTAAGTCCAATTATTAACACAATTTTTTTTGTTAAATTTATTAGTGTTACATTTAAAAAAAATACTTGATAATAATGTAACTAAAAAAATTGATTATAATAAACTTAAATTTAAAAAAATATTTAATCATCTTAACAATTATACCTAAATTCTAAAATCTAAAAATAGATTAGTTGATTGAAATGTGGATTTCAATTTATACCTTGTAAATACCGGAGACTTTTCGTCCTATTGTTGCTTAAACCCAAGACCTTCAAGTTTGGCAGACTCTTTGTTGTTCCAATAGGGTCGGAAGCGTGTAAATTATTGTACTAAAAAATCACACAAAGTTCAATTCCCAGGGAAGAGAGGTGGATCACAAGGATCTCTTAAATACCAAGTCTTTCCTTAGTCAGAATATTCCTTCTAACGTAATTTAATAGCACAATTAAATACTACTATTATACCCTCAAATATTGAAAGAAAAATAGGACAAAAAGAACACAAGAGTTTTAACGAGGTTCGGTAAATTATACCTACGTCCTCGGGCACTAACACTAGATGATAACTTTACTATCTCCAAAATATTACAAACAAATAGAATTCCTTAAGAATTCTCAAATGGGAGAAGAGAGAAAACTAAGAGAGAAAGATTGGTTGGGATGGTGTAAATGAGAAATGGTTAGGCCTATTTATAGTTGAGGTTCAGGGACTAACTTGTAAATTGCCTAAAATATTAGGGACCAAAATTGCAATTATCCCATTCAACTTTAAACAACTTGCCTACCGTTTTTTTCTTTCGGTGCCACTTGCACCTCCCATTTTTTTTACTTTTCAACACCCCTTTTAATTTGACTTTTCAACAATCTCCACCTTGAAGATTTGATTAGGATAATCACATCTTCACACACTTCCTTCAACTCCCCAAATTCGATAAAGTTATCTTTTGTAGTGCCTCCAAATGCGCTCTCGAGCGCCATACACCTGAAGGTGCTCAAATTCTCAGGATGTTAATCAAGTTCAAACAATGATTAAACTTGATTGTTGTTACCACCTTGGTCATCATATCTGCGGGATTATCTGCTGTCGGAATCTTCTGAAGTAGAATTTTTCCTTTTTCAAAGACTTCCCGCACAAAGTGATATCTTACGTCTATATGCTTGGTTCTTGAATGATAGACTTGATTTTTCGCTAAATGAATAGCGCTCTGACTGTCACAATATAAACTTATGTGACTTTGAACAACTCCTAAGTCTTTCAACAATCCATTAAGCCAAATAGCCTCCTTAACAGCTTCTGTAACTGCCATATATTCTGCCTCTGTAGTAGACACAGCTACTGTAGACTGTAAGGTAGACTTCCAACTCACTGGGGCTTTCGCAAGAGTAAACAGATACCCCGTAGTTGAACGACGTTTATCTAAATCACCAGCAAAGTTGGAATCAACATATCCAACTACAAACTGACCAAGTGCTTCATCCTGTTCAAAAATTAAACCAACATCTACGGTTTTTCGAAGATACCGTAGAATCCATTTCACAGCTTGCCAATGTCCTTTTCCAGGATCATGTATATACCTGCTCACAACTCCAACAACTTGTGAAATGTCAGGCCGCGTACACACCATCGCATACATCAAACTCCCAACTGCATTAGCATATGGGACTTTTGCCATATATTCTCTTTCTTCTTCAGTTTTCGGAGATAATTGAGCACTAAGTTTCAAATGAGAAGCAAGTTGGGTACTTACATGTTTTGTGTTTTCATTTACACCAAAACATTGTAATACATTTTTCAGATATTGCTTCTGATTCAAACAAAGCTTGCCTCTCTGTCTATCTCTACTTATCTCCATGCCGAGAATCTTCTTGGCCTCACCTAGATCTTTCATCTCGAACTCTTGATTCAACTGAGCCTTCAGCTTATCTATCTCTTTTTGGCTCTTCGAAGCGATTAACATATCATCAACATACAAGAGTAGATAAATGAAAGATCTGTCATGCAGCTTCTGCAAATACACACAATTGTCATATTTGCTTCTTGTGTACTTCTGCCTTCTCATAAAGCTATCAAATCGCTTGTACCACTGCCTCGGGGATTGCTTCAATCCATATAGCGATTTGTTCAGCTTACAAACCCAATTTCTACCACCAGCATCTGTGTATCCTTCGGGATGAGTCATATAGATCTCCTCTTCTAACTCACCATGCAAGAAAGCCGTCTTAACATCAAGTTGAGCTAGTTCCAAATTCAACTGTGCTACCAAGGCCAACAAAATTCTAATGGAGGAATGCTTCACAACAGGGGAAAATACATCATTGTAGTCAATTCCCTCCTTCTGAGCGTAGCCTTTAGCTACCAATCTTGCCTTGTAGCGAATATCCTTCTTGCTAGGAGATCCATCTTTCTTTGCGAATACCCACTTGCATCCGATTGCCCTTTTACCTTTCGGTAATTGCGCCAACTCCCAAGTATTGTTCTTCAGGAGAGACTGCATTTCTTCATCCATGGCGTTTTTCCATTTATTACTTTCTAAGATTTGCATTGCTTCTTGAAAAGTGATAGGAATATCATCAACAACGGGAAGGGCATAGGCCACCATATCAGTAAATCGAGCAGGTTTACGAATTTCTCTCCGTGGCCTTGCAACTGCAACTGGTTCTGGTGTACTTAGTGGTTCTTGGGTCAGAACCTCTTCAACCTCTTCAACCTCTAATTCCTCCATTGTGGCTGGAGAATTAGACTTATTAACTGGGCAAATCCCCATCTGCTCAAACTCCACCTATTTTGGAGTACACTCCACCTGCTGTGGAGTATTGCTCGTCTGAATATCTTTATCTGCTACCTTTTTCAATATGGCAGATTCATCAAAGGTAACATCTCTGCTACAGATCATTTTCTTTGTGCTTAAGCACCAAAGACGAAATCCCTTCACTCCAGAAGTGATTCCCATAAAGAGAGCTTTCTTTGCCCTCGAATCTAACTTTGACTCCTTCACATGGTAATATGCAGTGGATCCAAACACATGTAAGGAATCATAATCTGTAGTCGGTTTTCCAGACCATACCTCCATAGGAGTTTTTCTTTCTAATGCAGATGATGGCAAACGATTAACAAGATGGCCAGCGTATGTCACAGCCTCAGCCCAAAATTGCTTGCCCAACCCAGCATTGGACAACATACATCGAACTTTCTCCAGCAATGTTCGATTCATACGCTCTGCCACTCCATTCTGCTGTGGTGTATCCCTAACTGTGAAGTGTCGAACAATACCATACTCTTGGCACACATCGAAGAACGGATCACTTTTATATTCCCCTCCATTGTCCGTCCTAAGCCGCTTGATTTTCTTGCCAGTCTAGTTTTCGATCATAGTTTTCCATTTAAGAAAAACTCTAAGCACTTCATCCTTAGTTCTCATGGTATACACCCAAACTCTTCTGGAAAAGACATCAACAAAAGTAACAAAGTAGTGTTTTCCTCCCAATGAAGGTGTCTTGGAAGGCCCCACACATCTGAGTGAACATATTCTAAAATACCTTTTGTATTATGGATAGCAGTGCCGAATTTCACTCTCTTTTGCTTTCCCAGAACACAATGCTCGCAAAATTTTAATTTGCAAGCCTTTGCACCTTTCAACAATCCTTGCTTTGCCAGAATTTGCAAAGATTTTTTGCTGGCACGTCCCAACTTCATATGCCACAACTGTATTGAGTCCAATTCTTTGTTGCCGGAAGCTGCAGCGACTGCTCCAATAACTGTACTACCTTGGTAGTAATACAAGTTATTTTTCCTGATGCCCTTCAATATCACAAGTGCGCCAGATGTCACTTTCAAAACCCCATCTCTCATAGTAACAACTGAACCATTGGATTCCAAGGCTCCCAATGAGATGAGATTTTTCTTCAAACTGGGCACGTACCGAACATCAGTCAGAACTCTGGTTGATCCATCTTTATTCTTTAATTGGATTGAACCTATCCCAACAGTTTTACAGGCATTGTCATTGCCCATATAAACAACTCATCCATTTAGTTCTACTAAATCAGAGAACCACTCCCGGTTAGAGGACATATGATAGGTACAACCCGAATCCAATATCCACTCATCTGAATGGAACGACGATGATGATGCAACCAGTGATAGTTCAGAGTCACTGGTATCATGCTTTGCAACACAAGCATCTACAGCAGCTTTTCCCTTATTCTTCAGCTTTGGAAAATTTTTCTTCCAATGGCCTTTCTCATGACAAAAAGCACATTCATCTTTCCCGAGTCTGGACTTTGACTTTGATCTCCCCTTTTGAGTTTTCTTTCGAGTGTATGAACGACCTCGGACTACTAAAGCTTCTGTATCTCTGATTGAGTTTTTCTGTTTGTCCTTCTTTCTCTGTTCATAACTGTATAAGGCCGCACAGACTTCGCTCAGAGATATATCACTCCTGCCATGAAGTAGAGTAGTTTCTAGGAACTCAAACTCCTCAAGAAGTGACCCCAACAGCATCAAAGCCAAATCTTCATCTTTGAATGCCTCATCCATATTCAGCAAATCAGTGACTAACTGATTAAATTTGGTGGTGTGATCATTCATTGTGGTACTTGGGACGTATGTGAAGCGAAACAGTCTTTTCTTCAAGTGGAGCTTATTTTGACTGTTTTTCTTCAAAAAAATTTCTTCAAGTGCCACCCACAACTTATTTGCAGAAGTCTCCTTTGAAAAAGCATACCTCTGCTCTCGAGAAAGGCATGATCGAATTGTGCCACATGCCAACCGATTGATCGCCTTCCAATCTTTCTCCTGTAAATCATCTGGTTTCTCTTCATCAATGGCAATGTCTAGACCCTGCTGAAAAAGGGCATCTAGAACCTCACTTTGCCACATACCAAAATGGCCTGTGCCATCAAAGATCTCCACAGCCAATCTTGCATTTGCAATTGTCGGTCTTGTCCACATGGATGATGTTGAAGCTCCTACACCGACCGTTTTCTCCATAATCTTTCAATATACCTAAGGAAATCTTTTCTGATATGGAAGATCAGTTTAAACTGCAACCACAGAGCATACTACGATTAACCTTCGGCTCTGATACCACTTGTTGTTCCAATAGGGTCGGAAGCGTGTAAATTATTGTACTAAAAAATCACACAAAGTTCAATTCCCAGGGAAGAGAGGTGGATCACAAGGATCACTTAAATACCAAGTCTTTCCTTAGTCAGAATATTCCTTCTAACGTAATTTAATAGCACAATTAAATACTACTATTATACCCTCAAATATTGAAAGAAAAATAGGACAAAAAGAACACAAGAGTTTTAACGAGGTTCGGTAAATTATACCTACGTCCTCGGGCACTAACACTAGATGATAACTTTACTATCTCCAAAATATTACTAACAAATAGAATTCCTTAAGAATTCTCAAATGGGAGAAGAGAGAAAACTAAGAGAGAAAGATTGGTTGGGATGGTGTAAATGAGAAATGGTTAGGCCTATTTATAGTTGAGGTTCAGGGACTAACTTGCAAATAGCCTAAAAAATTAGGGACCAAAATTGCAATTATCCCATTCAATTTTAAACAACTTGCCTACCATTTTTTTCTTTCAGTGCCACTTGCACCTCCCATTTTTTTGACTTTTCAACACCCCTTTTAATTTGACTTTTCAACACTCTTCACTTCCATCAAGAACGGTGAAATATATATTTAAATAAATAAATATTCAATTATTCCCCTAAAATACAATAACTCCTAATGTTTATTTATTAATGATTTTAAATAAAAGGATAATTTTAATTTTTATTGATTAATTATTGTTTTATTCATTTTTGTTAACATTTTTTTGTACTAATAATTAAAATATCTTCAAGACATATTAAAATAAAATAAAATAAAGTCCAAATTTTTGAAACCCAAAATAAGCTACCAGAAATAAATCTACTCAAAACCAATTAAAATATTTGAGGGATGAAACCTCACTTGATAAAATACTATCATGGAAATCATTATAAGATAATTTAAGGATTTCCAAATTGCTGAAGGTAGATGATAGAGGTACTGCAAGAATTTTTTTTTTTCTATCGTTAGAGCCTTAATTTATAATATCAATTGATCATAGAGATGAAAAGCAACAAATCCGTTATTCCATTGTAGGATAAATCAAGATTCTTCAATTCTTCAAAAGGAAGAAATAAAGAGACATCCAAATACAATGAATCTCCCCAATACCATGGATGTTTGAAAGAAAAAGAGAGTCCTTTCACTCGTCTAGTGGTATTATGGCATTCAATGTATTTCCAGTGACAACAATTAGAACCTTTCTCGATTATCCAGTCGCTAACATTGGAAAAATAATTGAGTTGTAAGAGAGCAACTCTCCCCTGCTCCCAGCACCCGTAGGTCTGACGCCACCCTTGTATGAAAAACAGTGGTGCAGTTAGCAATATCCATAATAGTTTAAGATCCATCATCTCAATACGATCAAATCCACTCAGCTGCTACCTTCCAGCATTTGGATGAACCAAAACCTGAAGCTTTATACACAAATGTGATTCTCAATCTTCCAATGTGAAAACCTTTGTATGTGCGAACACCTAAACGTGCGAATCCTATGTGTAAACCCTTAGTGAATATGTGCAACCCTATAATAAGTGGATTAACTAAAAACAGAGTCAAGAACTTTTTCTCTCGGCAAGTTGGAAGCAAATTCACAATGGAAATTTTCCGAAGCACAGTAATCATCAATTTCCTTTTTTAGTAATTATAAAGACACTTATTTACTTTTGGAAAAGAGCAATAAATTCTCAGTGTACATATTTTAAGAATTAATTTATAATAAAATTTTGTTTTGCACATCAGTATCTTCTTTTTCTTTTCCTTTTAATGATATAGCAAAGTGAAAGCTCTTACTTAAGTAGAACAAACTTGTCAATGGAACAGCATCAAGTGCAGCATACTTATCATATTCACCTTCCAAATTTGCAATTCAACAATTTAAGGCTTTGCACCAGCACCTGACCTGTAAAAATGTGGCCGGTGACCTGTCCTGACCACTTTGAGCTAAATGGAGTTGCTTTTGATATAGTACTAGTATGTATTACATGGCAGGTGCTGATACAGAGCCTTAAATAGCAGAACTGAATTTTGAAAGTTGAGTATAGTGAGTATATGCTGCATCAAATGCTAGTGGTGGAGTTGCCTTTAGCCGTTTACCTGCTTTAATTTTAAGCTTTTTAGTTTTAAATCTGCTGGACGTATTTAATTTCTTATAATGTTCAACATGTTGTACATTTTTCATTAGCCATTCAAACTGTTATGGATGATTCTACGTACTACAGAAGTTATATATTTAATCTACTAACTTTCAATTTTTATTTATTTAAAATAAGAATTTATACTAAAGTATACAAATCACATATACATAATCCATCATCCACTCAGAATTAAGACATGTCACGTTATAAACGTCATCAGTGAATAAATTCATAAAAAATTTTAGGATCTATTCTACTTAAATCTTGTCCTATATATTTTTAGTCTAGTTAATCACATATATATCTTTTCTTTCTTGGAGTCATCCACTACGGTACTCGAGAAAATGAATCCTCCCAATTTTAGTGTCTTTTTTATGTATATTTTTAGTGTCTTTTTTTATGTATTTTTTTAAAATTTATATAAAAAAATTAATACAGGCGGGCCGGACTCGGATTTTAACATTTTATCCAAATCAATTTGGGCATAATTTCAGGCCAATTTTCTAGCCTAGCGATGGACATCTCTACACACAACCCATATATATTATCAGTACATACAAAACATATTGAATCCGTGTGGATGGCTTCAAAGTTCCCTTCCTTTGTTATAGAATTCCCAAAAACTTCTCATTTGAACTTCTCTCCTCCTTGTAGACAAAACCTACAACCAATCAAAACGGAATATATATATATATAATATATGTATGTATGTCAAGTTCATTTCAACATTGTAGCATTACCCCCCTCGCACTCAACTTAAACATTAGTAGGATATGATCAAAATGGAGAAACATAAACCTACTGCCGACCAATTCGCATTTTCTTCCGATCACGGTCCTCGTACTGCGGATTCCGCTTGTTTCTTACGATCATTGGCATCAGCACTCGGACACTTACAACGTAAGTTGGCAGGACAAGGTCGTTAGCATTAGGTTTCATTCCTAGGCTTGGTTAATGGGTCATTATAGCATTTCATAGCTTCACCATGTCCTAACACTAGGTTTTACCATTTTTAATGAGATGAGCTGAAATGACTTACCACAACATTAACAGGATGTTCAGAAGGGCTTACTAGATCTACAATCAGTAGTTGTTCAATGGCTTTGAACCGAGCAACGATTTGCTCAGCTCTTTCCGTGTGGAAAGTCAACCTAGAAGTGTAAGTGACTCGACCAACACGAACGGTGGCTTTGAACTCGAAGCATGCGCAAACCCTTCGTTGAAGCTTGGTAAACAGGGAGACCGACCCCGCATCTCTCAGAATATTCTGCTAACGATTCTTATGCAAATGCTCTTTAATCCTAAACAAACAAAGAAAAAATCAAATGATATTAACATCCCGCATCGATTACTAGTAATTAAACACGAACTGTTTACAAACAAATCTTCTCTTTTTTCTATTATCACATTACAAGTGTTCAGAACATTGGTGGAATTCCCATGCAAGTAGTGGGAAACTCCTTCATATCTAAGGGCTGAGAAGATGACACCTGTTTATAGGCAAAATTGTCATTTAAATGATTTCTTTGTAAAGAAGTTCATAGATACTCCGGCCGCAGTCAACGGTGTCGAAATATTAAAAAATACCCTCGTTTTACCTCTCTGAACCTCCTAATAACATGCACCATATTAGATTCTAGAAAATCTTAATAATGATGTGCAGATTTAGGTTTCAACAGAGATTTCTATCACTATTCCGAGTTTTTAACGACTTTCACCACAAATCCCGTTCCCTTGCTTGTTCGGCATGTTGACACCATACGAGGACTGATCGTTTACCGGGGATCGATGGTCTGTATAAATCA